>NC_034194.2:20465572-20765572 GCF_002021735.2 Oncorhynchus kisutch | reverse complement strand
TGCAGGAAATAACGCACAGAACGAGCAGTATGGCTGGTGGCATTGTCATGCTGGAGGGTCAAGTCAGGATGAGCCTGAAGGAAGGGTACCACATGAGAGAGGAGGATGTCTTCCCTGTAACGCACAGCATTGAGATTGCCTGCAATGACAACAAGCTCAGTCCGATGATGCTGTGACACACCGCCCCAGACCATAACGGACCCTCCACCTCCAAATCGATCCCACTCCAGAGTGGCAACGTTGATGTCTGATGAGGACCTGCCTTACAACAGGCCTGCAACCCTCAGTCCAGCCTCTCTCCGCCTATTGCGGACAGTCTGAGCACTGATGGAGGGATTGTGCGTTCCTGGTGTAACTCGGGCAGTTGTTGTTGCCATCCTGTACCTGTCCCGCAGGTGTGATGTTTGGATGTAACAATCCTTTGCAGGTGTTGTTACACGTGGTCTGCCACTGCGAGGACAATCAGCTGTTCGTCCTGTCTCCCTGTAGCGCTGTCTTAGGCGTCTCACAGTACAGACATTGTAATTTATTGCCCTGGCCACATCTGCAGTCCTCATGCCTCCTTGCAGCATGCCTAAGGCATGTTCACACAGATGAACAGGGACCCTGGGAATCTTTCTTTTGGTGTCTTTCAAAGTCAGTAGAAAGGCCTCTTTAGTGTCCCAAGTTTTCATAACTGTGACCTTAATTGCCTACCGTCTGTAAGCTGTTAATGTCTTAACGACCGTACCACTGGTGCATGTTCATTAATTGTTTATGGTTTGTTGAACAAGCATGGGAAACAGTGTTTAAACCCTTTACAATGAAGATCTGTGAAGTTATTTGTATTGTTATGAATTATCTTTGAAGGACAGGGTCCTGAAAAAGGATGTTTCTTTTTGTGCTGAGTTTATATATCTGTGTGTGTGTGTTTACATACACCTTAGCCAAATACATTTAAACTAATTTCTTGACATTTAATCCTAGTAAAAATTCCCTGTTATGATCACCACTTAATTTTAAGAATGTTAAATGTCAGAATAATAGTAGAGAGAAGGATTTATTTGAGCGTTTATTTCTTTCATCACATTCCCAGTGAGTCAGAAGTTTACATACACTCAATTAGTATTTGGTAGCATTGCCTTTACATTTTTACTTGGGTAAAACGTTTCTGGTAGCCTTCATCAAGCTTCCCACAATAAGTTGGGTGAATTTTGGGCCATTCCTCCTGACAGAGCTGGTGTAACTGAGTCAGGTTAGTAGGCCTCCTTGCTCGCACATGCTTTTTGAGTTTTGCCCACAAATGTTCTGTAGGTTTGAGGTCAGGGTTTTGTGATGGCCACTCCAATACCTTGACTTTGTTATCCTTACGCCATTTTGCCACAACTTTGGAAGTATGCTTGGGGTCATTGTCCATTTGGAAGACCCATTTGCGACCAAGTTTTAACTTCCTGACTGATGTCTTGAGATGTTGCTTCAATATATCCATGTAATTTTCCTGACACATAAAGCCATCTTGATTGTGAAGTGCACCAGTCCCTCCTGCAGCATAGCACCCCCACAACATGATGCTTCCACCCCCGTGCTTCACGGTTGGGATGGTGTTCTGTGGCTTGCAAGCCTCCCCCTTTTTCCTCCAAACATAAAGATGGTCATTATGGCCAAACAGTTCTATTTTTGTTTCGTCAGACCAGAGGACATTTCTCAAAAAGTACGATCTTTGTCCCCATGTGCAGTTGCAAACTGTAGTCTGGCTTTTTTATGGCGGAGCAGTGGCTTCTTCCTTGCTGAGCGGCCTTTCAGGTTATGTCGATATAGGACTCGTTTTACTGTGGATATAAATACTTTTTTACCTGTTTCCACCAGCATCTTCACAAGGTCCTTTGCTGTTGTTCTGGGATTGATTTGCACTTTTCGCACCGAAATACGTTCATCTCTAGGAGACAGAACGCGTCTCCTTCCTGAGCGGTATGACGGCTGCATGGTCCCATGGTGTTATACTTGCGTACTATTGTTTGTTTTATACTTGTGTACTATTGTTCTACAATAGTTTTTTTTTCTGAGGTCTTGGCTGATTTCTTTTGATTTTCCCATGATGTCACGCAAAGAGGCACTGAGTTTGAAGGTAGGCCTTGAAATAAAATCCACAGGTACACCTCCAATTGACCCAAATTATGTCAATTAGCCTATCAGACACTTCTAATGCCATGACATCATTTTCTGGAATTTTCCAAGCTGTTTAAAGGCACAGTCAACTTCCCACTGGAATTGTGATACAGTGAAATAATCTGTCTGTGAACAATTGTTGGAAAATGACTTGTGTCATGCACCAAGTAGATGTCCTAACCAACTACAAGAACTTTGTTGAGTGGTTGAAAATTAGTTTTAATGACTCCAACGTATGTGTATGTAAACTTCCGACTTCAACTGTGTGTGTGTGTGTGTGTGTGTGTGTGTGTGTGTGTGTGTGTGTGTGTGTGTGTGTGTGTGTGTATTTAGTCGGCCACCAATTGTGCAAGTTCTCCCACTTAAAAACATGAGAGGCCTGTAATTTTCATCATAGGTACACTTCAACTATGACAGACAAAATGAGGGGGAAAAATCCAGAAAATCACATTGTAGGATTTTTTTATGAATTTATTTGCAAATTATGGTGGAAAATAAGTATTTGGTCACCTACAAACAAGCAAGATTTCTGGCTCTGACAGACCTGTAACTTCTTCTTTAAGAGGCTCCTCTGTCCTCCACTCGTTACCTGTATTAATGGCACCTGTTTGAACTTGTTATCAGTATAAAAGACACCTCAAACAGTCACACTCCAAAGACCAAAGAGCTGTCAAAGGACATCAGAAACCAAATTGTAGACCTGCACCAGGCTGGGAAGACTGAATCTGCAATAGCTAAGCAGCTTGGTTTGAAGAAATCAACTGTGGGAGCAATTATTAGGAAATGGAAGACATACAAGACCACTGATAATCTCCCTCGATCTGGGGCTCCACGCAAGATCTCACCCCGTGGGGTCAAAATGATCACAAGAACGGTGAGCAAAAATCCCAGAACCACACGGGGGAACCTAGTGAATGACCTGCAGAGAGCTGGGACCAAAGTAACAAAGCCTACCATCAGTAACACACTATGCCGCCAGGGACTCAATTCCTGCAGTGCCAGACATGTCCCCCTGCTTAAGCCAGTACATGTCCAGGCCCGTCTGAAGTTTGCTAGAGAGCATTTGGATGATCCAGAAGAAGATTTGGAGAATGTCATATGGTCAGATGAAACCAAAATATAACTTTTTGGTAACTCAACTCGTCATGTTTGGAGGACAAAGAATGCTGAGTTGCATCCAAAGAACACCATACCTACTGTGAAGCATGGGGGTGGAAACATCATGCTTTGGGTCTTTTTTCTGCAAAGGGACCAGGACGACTGATCTGTGTAAAGGAAAGAATGAATGGGGCCATGTATTGTGAGATTTTGAGTGAAAACCTCCTTTCATCAGCAAGGGCATTGAAGATGAAACGTGGCTGGGTCTTTCAGCATGACAATGATCCCAAACACACCGCCTGGGCAACGAAGGAGTGGCTTCGTAAGAAGCATTTCAAGGTCCTGGAGTGGCCTAGCCAGTCTCCAGATCTAAACCCCATAGAATAGCTCTAGAGGAGATCTGCATGAAGGAATGGGCCAAAATACCAGCAACAGTGTGAAAACCTTGTGAAGACTTACAGAAAATGTTTGACCTCTCATTGCCAACAAAGGGTATATATCAAAGTATTGAGAAACTTTTGTTATTGACCAAATACTTATTTTCCACCATAATTTGCAAATAAATTCATTAAAAATCCTACAATGTGATTTTCTGGATTTTTTTTCTTCATTTTGTCTGTCATAGTTGAAGTGTACCTATGATGAAAATTACAGGCCTCTCTCATCTTTTTAAGTGGGAGAACTTGCACAATTGGTGGCTGACTAAATACTTTTTTGCCCCACTGTGTATATATATATATATATATAACTGGATCTCACTTTAATGTTTTTATCTAAACATAATCACCCATCAATACCATTTCAGAGGTCGCTGTGTGTGTGCACGCTCGTCTGGTCTACATGGTCTACATGTTCTCTTTGTTGTTGTAGCATTTGTGGCTGTACAGTATATTTGCCTCAGGCCTCTGCCTATATTTGCCTGCTTTCATTTTAGTCCGTTTAGAGTTCAATATAGGAATGTGTTTATGAGGAGGGCTAGGCCAAGGGGCCAGGGCGAGGGTGTAGTTAAGCAGCTTGGACTGTCAGTCTCCCCCCAATACAGACCCTGACCCTCCACCTCAAACTGGGGATAGTTCACTTGTCATTGATGGAAATGGAACCTAAACATCAGTTGTGTTGTTGGACAGAGTAAATGTATGAACCATTTTAAACTATTCCCAGTATTAATATACTCCCATGTGTGTTTTTGTAAGATGAATAAGTAATTCAAGCACGGTACCAGAACACTGTTAGTCAAGCAGGACTGAATATGGGGCATTTTAGGGGAGGCCGTTAATAATTGGCTCATATGCAGTAAAGTGGCCATTTTATGGTGCCATACATTAGAATCTTACCTCACAGTATGTCAGAATAGTATGTGCACATTACCAAGGAATTGAAAGTGTTTAACATGAACATAATATGTCAACCGTAAGTAGCCATCTTAAGTAATGTCTTTGCCACTTGAGGGAGTGTGTATCTGACTATATTGGTAATTCCACCAATTAGGGGCCGTTTGAGTAGTAACATTTTATTTAAATTAATTTGAACATTCTGTCAAAAGAGCACATGTTCAACTTAATAAAGAAACCCCATTCCCATCTCATGAGGTTAAATAAGAAGATTACTATATTAAGTGCCTAATAAAGTAACAGGGTTGACTACTACATCTTAAATCAGCCATAAATCCCCATGTGACATGGTGAAGGGAAGTTTGTTGTGTGCAACTGGGTGCTCAAGCTTGCAATTGAAAGCAAGCTTCACTAAAACATGTAAATTGTTTAAACTTTAAACTTTTCTAGCCTGTAACATGTTATACTTGACGCACTCTGATTTCCACCACAAAACACCAGAAAATTGCTAATTATTTTAGAACAAGCTCCCCTGCTTTTGCATTATAATTTGACTATCTACAAAATGTTTTGTTAAGGAATAGTTGCTCCATATTAAAATGAGCGTTCAGTTAATGTAATATGAGGGGCATGTTGTTTTACCGTAAAATTAATTACTAATGATTAATGAAATACATAATAATCTTCAATAATGACTTTGTCAAAGCAACAAAATAACTAGGGCTTTACAATGTTTTGTGGTGAAAACTTGGAGGAATTTGGATGGGTTAAAGCTTCCTAGAAGTCAGAGGGAAATGTCAAAATGATATATTTTTGCACTTTAGCAAGTCTTTATTCATATGAAAAAATCTGATTTTACATGTTGTCTCTATAACCCTTTACCCTATAACACGTTGAAGATTTGGGTACAAATGAGCACCTAAATTGGAACGTCGTGGCTGTACAGTAACATGCTATACATGAAGTCAGAGCTCTGGCTCTGTGCTCGACAGCTCTGTATGGGTTTTGACTGACATTCAGCATTCACCGCATGACAAGAAGTTGCCCCATCCCTCCTGATAATTGTGCAACTTTTGCTAATTTTTTGATGGAAATGCAGTACATTTATGATGACTCAATGTATTTTGAAAGATGAGACATTGAATATTATAATAAATTCTGCTTTGATGTCATACAAGCAAGCCAAACACCTGTGAGTCCAAATGTGCACTTCACATTTCTATATCATAAAACTCATGTCTAATACAGTGTCAACGTTTATGATCACTGTGGTTGATATACAGTGGTTTATATGACATGGATTTATGCCCTTGGCTGTTCTGAACACCTTAAGATGATTTTATAGCTTGTCATGTAAGGCAATAGAACAAGCTTTCAAATCATGCCCAACTGACCCAGATTGTCATTTATTATGGACTGTTTTTGATTGTGTAAAAAAAAGGGATGCAGGGTTGTGTTCCAATCGAAACAATTACAAGTGCTTGCTCTAGTTCATCAATGGCAAAGCTAAGAGAGCAAAAAATAAAAGTGCATTCAAAGTGCTTAGGAACTGTGCACACTTTTGGAAAGGCCACTTGGAGACATCAGTTAGTCCTCTCACTCAAACCCTTTTTCTCTTGTTGTACCTAACCCACATTTTCCAGGAATCGTCTTATGTTGCTGAATGTATCCAGAGTATTTTCAGATTTTGTTATCAACAAATGTGGCAAAGTACAGTAAATGTAAAATGCATATAAAAACAGTAATACTTGGATTCATTCTTCTCAGGTGAACTGTTGTGCACTCACCTTTTTTGGTTTAATAATTTTTCCTTTCTCTCCAAACTGTTCCCTTTTTTTTTTATTTCACCTTTATTTAACCAGGTAGGCTAGTTGAGAACAAGTTCTCATTTGCAACTGCGACCTGGCCAAGATAAAGCATAGCAGTGTGAGCATACAACAAAGAGTTAGAGGTTGACGATTAATCGTAATGGCCGGTTTAAAAAATTTTGGGGGTCGATTTCAAGTTTTCATAACAATCGGTAATCTGCATTTTTGGACACCGATCATGGCCGATTTACTTTGCACTCCACGAGGAGACTGCGTGGCAGGCTGACTACCTGTTATGCGAGTGCAGCAAGGAGCCAAGGTAAGGTGCTAGCTAGCATTAAAGGTATCTTATAAAAAAACTATCAATCTTAACATAATCACTAGTAAACTACACATGGTTGATGATATTACTAGTTTATCTAGCTTGTCCAGCGTTGCATTTAATCGATGCGGTCCCTGTTAATTTAACATTGAATCACAGCCTATTTCGCCAAACGGGTAATTTAAACAAGCGCATTTGCGAAAAAAGCACTGTCGTTGTACCTAACCATAAACATCAACTCCTTTCTTAAAATCAATACACAAGTATATATTTTTAAACCTGCATATTTAGTTTAAATTGCCTGCTAACATGAATTTCTTTTAACTAGGGAAATTGTGTCACTTCTCTTGCTTTCTGTGCAACAGAGTCAGGGTATATGCAGCAGTTTGGGCCGCCTGGCTCATTGCAAACTGTGTGAAGACCATTTCTTCCTATCAAAGACAGCCAACTTCGCCAAACGGGGGATGATTTAACAAAAGCGCATTTGTGAAAAAAGCACAATCGTTGCACGAATATACCTAACCATAAACATCAATGCCTTTCTTAAAATCAATACACAGAAGTATATTCTTTTAAACCTGCATATTTAGTTGGAATTATTTCATGTTAGCAGGCAATATTAAACTAGGGAAAATGTGTCACTTCTCTTGCGTTCATTGCATGCAGAGTCAGGGTATATGCAGCAGTTTGGGCCGCCTGAATTTGCCAGAATTTTACGTAATTATGACATTGAAGGTTGTGCAATGTAACCGCAATATTTAGACTTATGGATGCCACCCGTTAGATAAAATACGGAAAGGTTCCATATTTCACTGAAAGAATAAACGTTTTGTTTTCGAAATGATAGTTTACGGATTTAACCATATTAATGACATAAGGCTCGCATTTCTGTGTTATTATATTAAGTCTATGATTTGATACAGCAGTCTGACTGAGCGGTGGTAGGCAGCAGGCTCGTAAGCATTCATTCAAACTGGGTTTGCCAGCAGCTCTTCACAATGCTTCAAGCATTGCGCTGTTTATGACTTCAAGCCTATCAACCCCTGAGACTAGGCTGGCAATACTAAAGTACCTATTAGAACATCCAATAGTCAAAGGTATATGAAATACAAATGGTATAGAGAAATAGTTCTATAATAACTACAACCTAAGACTTCTTACCTGGGAATATTGAAGACTCATGTTACAAGGAACCACTAGCTTTCATATGTTCTCATGTTCTGAGCAAGGGACTTAAACGTTAGCTTTTTTACATTGCACATATTGCACTGTTACTTTCTTCTCCAACACTTTGTTTTTGCATTATTTAAACCAAATTGAACACGTTTCATTATTTATTTGAGACTAAATTGATTTTTATCGCTGTATTATATTAAGTTAAAATAAGTGTTCATTCAGTTGTTGTAATTGTCATTATTACAAATGTAAATAAAAATTGTCCGATTTAATCGGTAACGGCTTTTTTTGGTCCTCCAATAATCGGTATCGGCGTTGAAAAATCATAATCGGTCGACCTCTACTTTCAATTGCTACAATGGTTATGCATTTTCATATTTCTTCTGTAAGAAACATTTCAATGTATCCCTATCCATACAGGCCAACTACCACAATTGTAAATGGTTAAAGGGCATTTAATATAATATATTATTTCTATTTGTGCACAATTTCATACTTAAAATTTCAAAGGGATGCAAAAGGCAGTCATTTCATGGGACGACCCACATCTCTGTCTATATCGGGGCGGGACAACTGGCGGTCTGTGGCCTCCCTTTTGTAGGCCCACGGATAAAAAATGGTAACTCGGTTGAGGTCTCAACTTCCTGTTGGGAGTTGCCCTTCTATTAGTGCTTTCAAACGATTTATCGCAATTAATCGCATGATTTTCTGTAGTTAATCATTTAGAATTTGCTAAAATTTGGCACTAAAGAAAGGTTTTCCTTTTAAAAAGCAGTGCATTGAGTTACAGGCATACCATGCTTTGATTGTAGGGGACATAAACACAATCTGTATCAGAAACAAAATGCTCCCAATGTTTAAGTATGCCTGCTCCCTCTTATAAATGTTATTGAAGTTTAATAGCATGCACACACACTGTTACAGCTTCAGGAATTCTAAATGAGTGTTCTCCCAATATCTGATTGGAGGGTTGACTACAGGAAAAAAGAACTGGCGCACAAAGAGCATTTTAAACCTGTCCAACAATGTTATGAATTCCACATTAGACAATAACAACATGTCAGCCAGGTCTGAGCTCATGTAATACGGCTATTAAATCTAGCCTAGGCTACTTCGACATGAACCAGTCACAAGCTGCTATTACTAGAATTTTGATAATTTGCTTAAATCTTTTGACCTGAACTAAATTTAAAAAAAGATGCTAAATGGAATGGATGTTCTGATTTTAAAATCATTGTGGGAAGTTAGTTATATGAAGAGCCATTCAGCCATGGTGTTGTAAACATGATTTTGGTTAGCTAGTTATGCTACCATTAACAAGCTATCTAAATCTGTACAAATTGTTTTTGCTGTTTATCTAAAGAAATGCATGAGAATTTGTTTATGGTTGAACTTTCTGTAAGTTTTCTTTCAAAATTGTTGCTCAAAGCTGAGCAAATTGTGGATGTTTAAGGGACAGACAGCGCTAACTACATAACATGCTTAAAAAGGCTCCGTGCGGTGAAGAAATGGAAATGCGATTTAATGGCGTCAAAATTGATCAGCAATAAAAATGTAACATGTTATTAACGCTTTAACTTTGACAATTTCAAGATTTGGTTGTGCATCATCAGTTTTTACACTTGTTATGTCAGTCACTCAATTATCCCATGACAGCATTTTTTTTCTTCTTGATTGGTAAGTTAGTCGAGTGGCCAGATATCTAAACTTTTAGAAACATGGTCGATTGCTAAATCTTCTCTCTGCCCCATGGCAAAATGTGTAGAATTGCAACAAACTTGCTTTAAACTGCAACATGTTCTGTATGCCCCTCTACAGTCGAGTGGGGCCGCTAAAATATATTGCTTGTGTAACAGTATAGACTTTACGTCCGTCCCCTCGCCCCGACCTGGGCGCGAACGTCAACAGTCACCCCCGAAGCATCGTTACCCATCGCTCCACAAAAGCCGCGGCCCTTGCAGAGCAAGGGGAACCACTACTTCAAGGTCTCAGAGCAAGTGACGTCACCGATTTGAAACGCCACTAGCGCGCACCACCGCTAACTAGCTAGCCATTTCACATCGGCTACACTCGCACGGTGGCAAGCCCCCCCCCCAACAAAATGTCTCTTAGGGCCTCCAAAAGGCTAGAGCCGGTTCTGACTGCATGTGTGGGTACATATGCCTGGGGGCCACTGCGGCCCCTCATGATGAGTTCAGATATTTTTGTGGCCCCCACCCCTTCAGTTTCCCATCCTTGGTGTGTGTGTGTTCACTCACTCACTAGCCTCCACCAGTCTCTCCATTACATGTGAAGTCAGGCAATCATCAGCTGAAGGCTGAGCTTACTGGACTTACTCTTCTCTTATTGGTCAGGTCGACTGTGTGCATGTCAGGGTTTCATTTGACCGGCAGCATTTTAATTTAACAGACATTTGAGAATTGTACCAGACCCGTATGCACTGGGTGCATAACCTGATTAGGGCGTCCACCCACTCTGCTTATAATGACAGATCACATTTAGATTATGGTCATTCTTCTTAACAGAACATGCAACTCCAGGATGCAACAGCTTGCTTCCTTCTTACCGAATTCAAATGCGCACTTTGTAGATGTTAGAATAACTGCCACATTTACTTTTACTCAGCCAACAAGACGAGTAACGAACAGCCAAATCACTAGCCTATGTCCATCTAATATTCCCCATAGTAATATCCCCCATAGTAGAAAAGTGTACCTGTTCTATTGGTTGGCTTGTCGTTCTGTGCGAGTAATAGCCTATTCCTAACACTCTGGGACAGTTGTGGGACGACTGATTCCAAATTCATACAACCAGTAGGCCTAGGTTACATTAAAACAATGAGGCTGAAGCAACAGATCAGAACGTTTAGCTTAAAATGTTGAGAAACTATTATTTCTTCACTTTATAAGTGCAGCAATGCGCACGAGGCAGTAGGCTAAGCAAATGTTTGTTCCATAATGCAATTAACGGGAAACACCATTGTCAAAATCGCACCGCACAGTTTTCAAAATGAATACTTCCTCCAACTCATTGCAAAGTGGTGTGACGTGCTGGAGCCTGCCTACCGTTGCCTATATGCACTTGAATTGAATCAAATCAAATCAACTTTTATTGGGCACATACACATGGTTAGCAGATGTTATTGGGAGTGTAGTGAAATACTTATGCTTCTAGATCTGACAGTGCAGCAGTATCTAACAGGTAATATCTAACTATTCCACAACAAAACCTAATACTAGTAAAGCAATGGGATGATAATATATAAGTATAAAATATATGGGTGAGCAGTGACAGAGTGGCTAAGATGCAATAGATAGTAAAGTATACAGTATATACATATGAGATGAGTAATGCGAGATTCTTAAAGTGGCATTATACATTCTTAAAGTGGCATTATTAAAGTGACTAGTGTTCCAGTTATTAAAGTGACCAAAGATATCAAGTCTGTAGGTAGGCAGCTGTCTCTCTGCTAGTGGTGGCTGTTTTAACAATCTGGCGTCCTTGAGATGGAAGCTATTTTTCAATCTCTGTCCCAGCTGTGATGCACTTGTACTGATCTTGCCTTCTGGGTGGAAGTGGGGTGAACAGCTAGTGGCTCGGGTGGTTGTCCTTGATGATCTTTTTGGCCTGCGGTGACATCGGGTGGTGTAGGTGTCCTGGAGGGCGGGTGGTTTGGCCCCGGTGATGCATTGTGCAGACTGCACCACCCCCTGGAGAGCCCTGCGGTTGTGGGCAGTGCAGTTGCCGTACGAGGATGCCTTCAATTGTGCACCTGTAAAAGTTAGTGAGGGTTTTCGGTGACAAGCCAAATTTGGCTGTTGCGCCTTGTTCACCACACTGTCTGTGTGCATGGACCATTTCAGTTTGTCATGATATGAACACCAAGGAACTTTAACTTTCCACCTTCTCCACTGCGGTCCCGTCTGTGGATAGGGGGGTCCTCCCTTTGCTGTTTTCTGAAGTCCACAATTATCTCTTTTTGTTTTGCTGACATTGAGTGAGAGGTTATTTTCCTGACACCACACTCCGAGGGCCCTCTCCACCTCCCTGTAGGCTGTCTCGTCATTGTTGGTAATCAAGCCCACTACTGTTGTGTCGTCTGCAAACTTGATGATTGAGTTGGAGGCGTGATTGGCCACGCAGTTGTGGGTGAACAGGGAGTACAGGAGAGGGCTGAGAATACACCCTTGTGGGACCCCAGTGTTGAGGATCAGTGGAGTGGAGATATTGTTTCCTACCTTCACCACCTGGGGGCGGCCCGTCATGAAGTCCAGGATCCAGTTGCACAGGGTGGGGTCGAGACCCAGGGTCTCAAGCTTAATGATGAGTTTGGAGGGTACTATGGTGTTAAATGCTGAGCTTTAGTCAATGAACAGCATTCTTACATGGGTATTCCTCTTGTCCAGATGGGATAGGGCAGTGTGATGGTGATTGCATCGCCCGTGGACCTATTGGGGCGGTAAGCAAATTAGAGTGGGTCTAGGGTAATGGGTAGGGTGGAGGTGACATGATCCTTGACTAGTCTCTCAAAGCACTTCATGATGACAGCCAGCTGATCTGTGCATGCTCTGAGGACGTGCAAGGGATGCCATCTGTGTCGGCAGCCTTGAGTGGGTTAACACGCTTAAATGTTTTACTCCCATTGGCCACGGAGAAGGAGAGCGCACAATCTTTGGTAGTGGGCCGTGTCAGTGGCACTGTTTTGTCCTCCAACGCGCGCAAAGAAGTTGTTTTAATTTGTCTGGAAGCAAGATGTCGATGTCCGCGACAGGGCTGGTTTTCTTTTTGTAGTCTGTGTCTGTAGACCCTGCCACATTCGTCTCATGTTTGAAACGTTGAATTGCGACTCCACTTTGTCTCTACTGACGCTTTGCTTGTTTGATTGCCTTATGGAGGGAATAACTACACTGCTCGTAATCGGTCATGTTTCCAGTCGCCAAGCCATGATTAAATGCGGTGGTACGTGCTGTCAGTTTTGCACGAAAGTTGCCATCAATCCACGATTTCTGGTTAGAGAAGGTTTTAATAGTCACAGTGGGTACAACATCTCCTATACACTTCCTTATAAACTTGCTCACTGAGTTCAGTTTATTAACTAGGGACTGGCGAGTAATATACTCTGAAGAGGTGGGTGTTGTGCGCTCATCCGAAGCCTCACTAGAAGACTGCTCCGGCATCCTCTCTTCCAACGGCGTTGTTTTGGGTCGGCCTCTGGAATCAGTTCAAATGCCCTGGGAGGTGCAGACAAAGCACCTTTGCTTTGGGAAAGTCATATTTCTGGTCACAGTGCTGGTAAGTTGACGTCTCTGATATCCAATAGTTCTTCCCTGCTGTATGTAATAACACTTAAGATTTTCTGGACTAACAATGTAAGAAATAATACTTTAAAAAACAAAATACTGCACAGGACTTCCTAAGGACTGTAATAGAGATGGCAGAAGCTTTTTTTATTTTTTATTTTTTTATATACCTTTTATTTAAATAGGCAAGTCAAGAACACATTCTTATTGTCAATGACGGCCTAGGAACGGTGGGTTAAGTGCCTTGTTCACCTTGTCAGCTCGGGGGACCCAATCTTGCAACCATCTGCCTCTCATTGCACTCCACGAGGAGCCTACCTGTTACGCGAATGCAGTTTAAGCCAAGGTAAGTTGCTAGCTAGCATTAAATTTATCTTATAAAAAACAATCAATCATAATCACTAGTTAACTACACATGGTTGATGATATTACTAGTTTCTCTAGCATGTCCTGCATTGTATATAATCGATGCAACGCTGGGGGATGATTTAACAAAAGCGCATTTGCGAAAAAAGCACAATCGTTGGACGACTGTACCTAACCAATGCCTTTCGTTAAATTAAAACACAGAAGTGTATATTTTTAAACCTGCATATTTAGCTAAAAGAAATCCAGGTTTGCACGCAATATTAACCAGGTGAAATTGTCACTTCTCTTGCGTTCATTGCACGCAGAGTCAGAGTATATGCAACAGTTTGGGCAGCCTGGCTCATTGCGAACTAATTTGCCAGAATTGTACGTAATTATGACATAACATTGAAGGTTGTGCAATGTAACAATAATATTTAGACTTAGGGATGCCACCCGTTAGATAAAATACTGAATGTTTCCATATTTCACTGAAGGAATAAATTATTTGTTTTTTCGAAATGATAGTTTCCGGATTTGACCATATTAATAACCAAAGGCTCGTATTTCTGTGTGTTATTATGTTATAATTAAGTCTATGACTTGATAGCGCAGTCTGACTGGGCGATGGTTGGCAGCAGCATGCTCGTAAGCATTCATTCAAACAGCACTTTCGTGTGTTTTGCCAGCAGCTCTTCGCAAGCACAAAGCTGATTATGACTTCAAGCTTATCAGCCTAATGGCTGGTGTAACCGATGTGAAATGGCTACCTAGTTATAGCGTTTCAAACGTCACTCGCTCTGAGACTTGGAGTAGTTATTCCCCTTGCTCTGCAAGGGCAGCGGATTTTGTGGAGCGATGGGTAACGCTGCTTCGAGGGTGGCTGTTGTCAATGTGTTCCTGGTTCGAGCCCAAGTAGGGGCGAGGAGAGGGACGGAAGCTATACTGTTACACTGGCAATATTATAGTGCCTATAAGAACATCCAATAGTCAAAGGTATATGAAATACAAATGGTATAGAGAGAAATAGTATTTTAAATACTATATTAACTACAACCTAAAACCTCTTACCTTGGAATATAGAAGTCTCATGTTAAAAGGAACCACCAACTTTCATATGTTCTGAGCAAGAACTCAAACGTTAGCTTTTTTACATGGCACATATTGCACTTTTACTTCTCCAACACTTTGTTTTTGCATTATTTAAACCAAATTGAACATGTTTTATTATTTATTTGAGGTTAATTAGATTTTTATTGATGTGTTATATTAAGTTCAAATAAGTGTTCATTCCGTATTATTGAATTTGTCATTATTTCAAATTTAAAAATCGTCCGATATAATCGGTATTGGCTTTTTTTGCTCCTCCAATAATTGGTATCGGCGTTGAAAAATCATAATCGGTCGACCTCTAATCTCTATCTGCGCCATCTTGTGTAGTGAATGGGAAGTGTGCTTCAATTTCCAGTTGAAAAATAAAAAAATAGTAGCTCTCTTACATCACGTCAAAACTGTTTTTAAGATACGATTGCATTTAGAATTGTTATGCAATGATTGGGCTGATAAAAGCACGTTTCACTACAGCAGCAACGACTGAGCTGTTTGAGACGCTGTAGCAGCAGCCCTCGCTGTCTGACAGATTTCCCTCTCAGGCTCTATCTGTATGCTGTGCCAAAATATGTGCATAAAGGTACTAGTATCTTGTTGACATTTAAAACAAATGTGATGCATTGGGGAACATTCTCTTAAGAACAGGTAGGTTCTATCAAAGAACCCTTTCACAGTTAGCAACTCAGTCCTCATCACCAAATGCACTCCCAAATATATCTCAATGCGTCATAGGATGAGGCACTTTTGTTCGATAAAATAGATTATAAATCAGAGATTAAATTCCTCCAAGCAGTAGGATTCGTAAACAATTGTTCAACCTCAGTCATTTGAAAATGCAGGTTACTTACTTTCTTTTGGCCCTCTACAAAATGTCTAAATTGGAGATACCTGAGAAAGTCATTTTTGGTTAATCAAAACCAGTATCTGTTGGAATGATTTTGAGAGTATCCTGGATAAACAAAGGTGTAAGATCAGCAATACCTTTCGTCTTCCAATCCAGGAGTCCAACAGTCCAACAAGTCAGGGTTAAGAGCTGTGACCAGAGTGATATATGGTCTGGAATCTGCAAGTCTCTCCTTGCATTTGTCCAAGTTAAGAGTGTCTTACATACTATAAAATTGTCAGATAAGACCTACATTTTTAATAAATGGTAAATAACATAATGCCGTTGGAGGACATGCTGTTGATTCCATCCCAACTCAGTGAGTCAAGTCTTTCTAGGAATCAACTAATCATGTGCTTGATCTGAGCAGACAAATAATATAGTTGCAAATTTGGCAAAGAAACCCCTCCCAAGTTCTTAGGCTTAATTCATTTGGTAAATTTGGTTTCTTATTTTGCCAAATATATTTAGAGCTACTGTTATTAACTTTCTGAAAAAAGGACTGAGAGAGATGGCTGGGGAAATTCTGGAATAGATCATTTAATCGGGGAAGTTGTTCATCCAGACATTAATACTGCCAAAAAGAGAGTCTGGTAAAACAGACCAGTTAGCCAGGTCCTGCTTAATTGTTGTGAGCAAAGGCACATAAGAAAACAGGTCTAAGGTCTGGTGTGACATACACTGAGTGTACAAAACATTATGAACACCTGCTCTTTCCATGGCATAAAGTCACCAGGTGAATCCAGGAGAAGCTATGATCCCTTATTGATGTCACCTGTTAAATCCACTTCAATCAGTGATGATGAGAGGGAGGAGACTGGTTAAATAAGGATTTTTAAGCCTTGAGACAATTGAGACATGGATTGTGTATGTGTGCCAATCAGGGTGAATGGCCAAGACAACATAATATTAAGTGCCTTTGAACGGGGTATGGTAGAAGGTGCCAGGCACATCAGATTGTGTCAAGAACCGCAATGGCTGCTGGGTTTTTCACGCTCAACAGTTTGCAATGTTTATCAAGAATGGTCTACCACCCAAAGGACATCCAGCCAGCTTGACACAACTGTGGGAAGCATTGGAGTCAAAATGGGCCAGCATCCCTGTTGACCGCTTTCGTCATCTTGTAGAGTCCATGCCCCAATATTGGGAAGGTGTTCTTAATATTATGTACACTCTGTGTATATGCCCAAGTATTTGAAGCCTGTTTCAGCCAATTGGAATGAGGAAATTGATTCTAAGAGGGGATAATTAAAGGTAAAGCCATGGATTTCCCCTCATTAATGTTGTACCCTGACAGGTTACCATATTCAGATATGATTACTGCAGCAACAGAGGTCTCTGGTTTAGATGTGTATAAAAGCATATCATCAGCAAATAATGAAATTCTATGTTCTTGACCTTTCACGAAAATGCCCCTGATGTCATTACTAGACCTTATTGCTTCAGCCAATGGTTCTATGACCAATGAATACAGGCCAGGCGACCAATATAAAATCTTTCACCATTTGTGTTAACTGCTGCAGTTGGATCAGAGTACAGTAAATTAATAAAATAGTCACTCGGACTCACCTTTTTCCAGTACAGCAAAAAATAATTCCCACTCAACTCTGTCAAACGCCTTTTCAGCATCTAGAGAAACAATGGGGTCTTTATTCCTGCCAAGATGGTTTATGATATTCAAGGTGCATCTCACATTGTCTGTTCCAAATCTGGAATTGACAAAAAACAGTCTGATCGGGCTTAATGAGGTCCGGAAGCAGGACTTCCTGTCTGCGAGCAAGTGTTTTGGCAACTATCTTAACACCAACTCCGAGCAAACGGATTGGTCTAAACCAGTGGTTCCCAACCAGGGTTACTTGGCCTATCCACAGAGTGTTCATAAGAAGACTCATAAGACCATAGGCCTACTGGTAAAATGGACATGGGAGGAACTTCAGGGGTATTCCGGGCAGAACAAAATTCAGTTGGTGGTACAGTAACCAAAACCGGTTGGGAACGACTGGTCTAAACGAAGAGCACTCTGATGGATTTTTGGATCTTTTGGATCTTTTTTTAGTAGTGGGCCAATGGAGGCAGTTTTCCACGACTCTGGTATGACGTCTCTATCAATCATATCATAAAGATGCGGCATATCTCAGGCCAATGCTACTTAGAAAACACGACAGAGTAGCTTTACACCATGTGCTTTTCCAGAGGGCATTGCCTTAATAGCTTACCAAACCTCTTCAGATGTAAAGGGGACATTCTAACTAGTTCTATGATCATCTGATATTGTGGGTAAAGTGGTCTTAATCAGATATTTTATGATTTTGTCAGTCGCTCCTGTATATTGAAAGTACAAATAGATTTATAGAAGTCACCAAATGTATTATTGATAAGCAATGGATCATTAGTGGAGCCATCTGCCATCTTTATAGACTTAGTAGATCTTTCACTCTGCTCTTTTTTAAGTTGGTGTGTAAGTAGACGGCTCAGTCGGTTGCTAGACTAATATTTTTGCCTGTTTTGTATGTGCTTTGTGTGGTCTAAATTGACAGTCGCCTTAGCACAAGTTTGTGAGTTCCAGTTTACCTTGGTTGGCTGTGGTAAAGAAGTTCTTTACCACAGCTTCAAATTTCCCTATTTTCCAAACTAAGCTTTGTGATCAGAGACGATTGGGAGATCAAATAACATCTTATGGTTGCTTTAGCAGCATCCCAGATGGTTGCAGCTGAGACTTATCTTTAACCACCGAGCAGAATCCTTCATTGTTAAGGAGAGATGCATTAAGTCTCCAATATCTCATTTTGTATCTATATACAGCGGGTCAGATTTGACTATAGAACTTATAACACATGACTGACTATACAATGTGCATGTAAGTAGAGGGAATAAAAAACAAAAATAGTCCAATCTAGAATATGAATTATGGGGTCTAGAGTAGCACTAACAATTTCTGACACTAGAATTTCGCTCTCTCCATACCGCTACTAAACCAGATGACTTCACAAATGCTTTTAAGAAAATGTGAGTTCCTCCGCTTCGAGACTGGAGCAGTTGATTTATCCAGCTTGTTATCCAGAATACATTCGAAATCTCCCGGTATAATCACAAATCCCTTGCAGATTTGGTTAAATACTAAAATAATGTCAGACATAAATGTGAAATGTTTGTTTATAAGGATGGCAATGCCTCGTTAACTAAAAGAAGAACATTTCCCTCTTTTTCAGTTTAGCATGCTCTGTTGCAGATAAATGGGTATCTTGTAGAGGTCGACCGATTTATGGTTTTTCAACACCAATACCGATTATTGGAGAACCAAAAAAAGCCAAAACCCATTAATCGGACTATTTATTTATTTATTTATTTATTTATTTATTTATTTATTTGTAATAATGACAATTACAACAATACTGAATGAACACTTATTTTAACGTAATATAATACATCAATAAAATCAATTTAGCCTCAAATAAATAATGAAACATGTTCAATTTGGTTTAAATAATGCAAAAACAAAGTGTTGGAGAAGAAAGTAAAAGTGCAATATGTGCCATGTAAGAAAGCTAACGTTTAAGTTCCTTGCTCAGAACATGAGAACATATGAAAGCTGGTTTTTCCTTTTAACATGAGTCTTCAATATTCCCAGGTAAGAAGTTTTAGGTTGTAGTTATTATAGGACTATTTCTCTCTATACCATTTGTATTTCATATACCTTTGACTATTGGATGTTCTTATAGGCACTTTAGTATTGCCAGTGTAACAGTATAACTTCCGTCCCTCTCCTCGCCCCTACCTAGGCTCGAACAGCCACCCTCAAAGCAGCGTTACCCATCGCTCCACAAAATCCATGGCCCTTGCAGAGTAAGGGAACAACTACTCCAAGTAGTACGCTCACATATGCGCGTGTGCGCGCACACACACACACACACACACACACACACACACACACCTACCCACATAGATTAGATTAAGAAATACAATTAAATAAAAACTACTTGCAAAATGTAAATAAATACAGTGCAGTATGCACCCCATTCTTAATGGACGTCGAGTCACAGCTTAAAGAGCAAGGAATGTCATCCGGTTTTAGGCTGTTCAGTCATTGATGATGACAATAGAACCTCTGTTTGGTAATGAATAGTCTACTTAGAGTGCATAACGCTCCCATCAATGAGAGAGAGCTCCGTCCCGTGGCGGCCAGCTATCCACATGCGGTGAGTGGGCTGTCCAAATAATTGGGCCTATGGCCAAAACAAAGTCCAAACAAAAGTTACTCATGTCCACAAGCTGGCGTAAATAACAAATCCTGTCCGATGGTTCGTATAGATCCTAACAAAGCCAATGAGCAGGCAAGGCGGACTGTTTTTAACTGCGGCTCTGCCGTGTCACAGACCATGTGTGCATGCTAGAAGTAGGCTGTATAGTTATAGCTACTACCATGTTAGAAAGTGAGTGCAGACTGTGGGTCGTCAAACATGTGGCTAGTTCCCTGGAAAGTAATCCTCAGTTTAGCCGGGTGTATCAGGCCAAATCTGACTCCTGCCTTGTGAAGGTGGGATTTCACATCTTTGTATGCAGCTCTGCGTCTTGCCAGGTCTGCAGAGTCGTCTATGGATCCGTGTGCCATTGTAGTTCAGCTGTCTTCTTTCGAAGGAGGGACGAATAATTTTCTCATTGGTCTGGAAGTAATGCATGTGGACCTGCATGGCTCTGGAATGGCAGTCGGGTTGTGGTTTTGCAACTAAAGGTCGATGTGCTCTGTCAATGGCGTGGGGTCTGTCAAAGGTCTTTCCATCGAGAACATCCTGCAGGAAAGAGGATTACAGCCCTCCAGCTCTTCTGGTATGTCGACCACCCTTATGTTGTGGATGGCTTCCGGGTTAAGCAAGCAGTGTGTCAAGAAGCAGTGCGACTTGGCAGGGTCGTGTTCGGGGGACGCCTGGCTCTCGACCTTCGTCTACCAATTTGGATATCATGAATACGGGGTACAAGTAAAAAAATATAATAATTCTAGCCTTTATTTTTTATTACTCGGGCCAGAGTGAATCCGGTCGTAGTTTGCCTACCCCTGTTTTAGACCCAGACAGCAGCTAACACAGTCCCAGATAACTAATCACGCTGGAGGGGACGGGAGCAGATCGTTGCCCCTAACCACAGATCTAGGATCAGATTATCCCATCCAAATCTTAACATTATCTATAAGGTTACAATAGTATATTTTTTTCTTGTCAGAATTACATTTTGGGGATGTAAAAACCCTTTCAGTGTAAACTTAAATGACTAAACCAGAGAAAGTATGTAGAAAAGATAATGGACCTATATATTAATATTTGAGAACTAACAATCACCAAAATAAAGGGGGAAAACTGACAATTCCTAAATATTGATTCAGCACTAAAGATCGTATTAGCCATGGAAAATTCATAGAATTGCAGGAAAATCGCTTTAAAAATGCAAAATGTTACCTCCGATCCATGGCAGAATATTGAGAATCGCAGGATTAAAAAAATAATTTAAAAAAACAACATTTTCTCTCAGCTGCATGGTAAAATGGGGGCCACTAAAATGTTCTGTGAAATTCAGCTTTGCTGACCGCACCTGTATTCATAACCTACCTGTTCCCTGTCTGTACTCTCAGGTGCAGAGCTGGAACAGCTGAACCTGGCATGAAAGTGAAAATTAAAATGACTTCAGAGTTGATTCATGATTGGCCATATAGGTGTTAGGCCGGGTGATTGTATTCGTAGTGCTAATCATCGTTTGTTGGCAGATCAGATAATTGATTGGCACTGACACTCTTTAGGCTATTTACTTTTGCTGAGAGGGCATGCTGATTAAGGCGACTGCAGACTAGGTTCTGTTTGCTCCTAGCAGAACCTGGCTAGGCGTAAGCGCGCGACTATGCTCGCATACTCCTTGCTTGCTAAAATAGCTAGCTGAACCTTGCTATCAGACTTTGGTTTTACAAATGCGAAGCGTATGATTTTCTTTCTATATATATATATCTCGTATAAACTAGTAATATCATCAACCATGTGTAGTTAACTAGAGATTATGATTGATTGTTTTTTCTAAGATATGTTTAATGCTAGCTAGCAACTTACCTTGGCTTACTGCATTCGCGTAACAGGCATTCCGTCTCCTTGTGGAGTGCAACGAAAGGCAGGTGGTTAGAGCGTTGGACTAGTTAACTGTAAGGTTGCAAGATTGGATCCCCTGAGCTGACAAGGTGAAAATCTGTCGTTCTGCCCCTGAACACGGCAGTTAACCCACCGTTCCTAGTCCGTCATTGAAAATAAGAATGTGTTCTTAACTGACTTGCCTAGTTGAATAAAGGTGTAAAAAATGTATTTAAAATCGGCCAAATCAGTGTCCAAATCATGACCGATTGTTATAAAAACTTGAAATCGGCCCCAATTAATCGGCCATTCCGATTAATCGGTCGACTTGTAGTACTGACTCTGTTAGTGGAATGGACTGACCTTTAGTATAGATGCCTGCAAATCACATGCTAATTTCAGTCTCGATTCCTGGTGTTTCTGTAACATGCTTGTCTTCAATGTAAAATATTCTATATTCAGCTGGGCTTGTGTTGGAGAGTCTGGTTCATTCAGTTCAGCAGATCCCTGTGTGACAACCAACCACAGTGACCATTTGGTAGTTGACAACACAGAATCATCTCATTGACCACTGGCACCACACTATCAGTGTCTGTTTCAGTCTCATACATTAATATGGAAAGCCCCATCTTGAAAGAGGGTGAGATGCAATGTTGTTGTTGTGTGTGTGTGTGTGTGTGTGTGTGTGTGTGTGTGTGTAAGTGCATCCAGTGTTTTGGCCTGTGCCTGTTAGCTGCAGTCTTGTTTTGGCGTGTCTGATATTTTGGCCTGTGTACTGAGGTGTTTTGGTTGTGTTAATTGGATTAGAGTAACATGTTTTCTGGCCTGTATATAAGGTGTCACCTTTCCAGCCTGGGTTGAAGTGTAATGTGCTGCTATTTTGGCCTGTGTTGGAGGCTCTGATTCGAGGTGAAATGCTGGAAATGAGACTAGTGAGGATTATGTAACAGTAGTGGCTTGTTTTGGTGCCTGTAGATCAGGCCTGAGTGAGCTGGGGGGGTGGGAGCACGGGGGCGAGTGTTGGCGTGAGAGAACCTGAATAACGCCAGTCAGTTGCCCCCCATCAGGGAGGCAGCCCTCTGAACTACACCAGAGGTGCAGGCTGCTGTGGACACTGGTCATACCAACAAATTTATTCTGTATGTGCATATGTAACCGGTGTGAAATGGCTAGCTAGTTAGCGGGGTGCGCGCTAATAACGTTTCAATCGGTGACGTCACTCGCTCTGAGACCTTGAAGTAGTTGTTTCCCTTGCTCTGCAAGGACCGTGGCTTTTGTGGAGCGATGGGTAACGATGCTTCGGGGGTGTCAGTTGTTGTGTTCAAAGGGTCCCTGTTTTCGAGCCCAGGTAGGGGCGAGGAGGGGGACGGAAGGAAAACGGTTACACATATAGATGTGTGTGCAATGTACATATGTAGACCTATTGTACAGATGACCATTCTGTAGGACAAGTGTGATACATGCTTTATGATGCTGTTGTTTTAGCACTGTGTTCTTCTCTCAGTCTGATGAGCTGTAGATTTCTCTCACAGAAAGACTCTCGCCTGAGCATGACCTGTTGCCATGGCTACAGCTAGCCACTGACAACACCTGATGCACACAGAGAAAGATCATCCTGCTGTGCTCCACAGATCAACCACAGACACTGTTGGGCCAGTGCGGAGGCAATCACACACAGCCACCGACCATGCATCTGACCACGGTCGACCACAGATTGACCACAGTGTCTTCATATGTAGTACATCCAGTTGAAGTTGGAAGTTGACATACATTTAGGTTGGAGTCATTAAAACTCGTTTTTCAACTACTCCACAAATTTCTTGTTAGAAAACTATAGTTTTGGCAAGTCGGTTAGGACATCTACTTTGTGCATGACACAAGTAATTATTCCAACAATTGTTTACGGACAGATTATTTCACTTATAACTCACTGTGTCACAATTCCAGTGGGTCAGAAGTTTACATACACTAAGTTGACTGCCTTTAAACAGCTTGGAAAATTCCAGAAAATAATGCCATGGCTTTAGAAGCTTCTGTTTGGCTAATTGACATAATTTGAGTCAATTGGTGGTGGCCTTCCTTCAAACTTAGTGCCTCTTTGCTTGACATCATGGTTAAATCTAAAGAAATCAACCAAGACCTCAGAAAACAATTGTGGAGACAAGTCTGGTTCCTCCTTGGGAGCAATTTCCAAATGCCTGAAGGTACCATGTTCATCTGTACAAACAATAGTAAGCAAGTATAAACACCATGGGACCACGCAGCCATCATACTGCTCAGGAAGCTCTGTCTCCTAGAGATGAACATACTTTGGTGTGAAAAGTGCAAATCAATCCCAGAACAACAGCAAATCAAATCAAATTTTATTTGTCACATACACATGGTTAGCATATGTTAATGCGAGTGTAGCAAAATGCTTGTGCTTCTAGTTCCGACAATGCAGTAATAACCAACAAGTAATCTAGCTAACAATTCCAAAACTACTACCTTAGACACAAGTGTAAGGGGATAAAGAATATGTACATAAAGACATATGAGTGAGTGATGGTACAGAGCGGCATAGGCAAGATACAGTAGATGGTATTGAGTGTAGTATATACATATGAGATGAGTATGTAAACAAAGTGGCATAGTTAAAGTGGCTAGTGATACATGTATTACATAAAGATGCAGTAGATGATATAGAGTACAGTATATACATATACAGTGCCTTGCGAAAGTATTCGGCCCCCTTGAACTTTGCGACCTTTTGCCACATTTCAGGCTTCAAACATAAAGATATAAAACTGTATTTTTTTGTGAAGAATCAACAACAAGTGGGACACAATCATGAAGTGGAACGACATTTATTGGATATTTCAAACTTTTTTAACAAATCAAAAACTGAAAAATTGGGCGTGCAAAATTATTCAGCCCCTTTACTTTCAGTGCAGCAAACTCTCTCCAGAAGTTCAGTGAGGATCTCTGAATGATCCAATGTTGACCTAAATGACTAATGATGATAAATTACAATCCACCTGTGTGTAATCAAGTCTCCGTATAAATGCACCTGCACTGTGATAGTCTCAGAGGTCCGTTAAAAGCGCAGAGAGCATCATGAAGAACAAGGAACACACCAGGCAGGTCCGAGATACTGTTGTGAAGAAGTTTAAAGCCGGATTTGGATACAAAAAGATTTCCCAAGCTTTAAACATCCCAAGGAGCACTGTGCAAGCGATAATATTGAAATGGAAGGAGTATCAGACCACTGCAAATCTACCAAGACCTGGCCGTCCCTCTAAACTTTCAGCTCATACAAGGAGAAGACTGATCAGAGATGCAGCCAAGAGGCCCATGATCACTCTGGATGAACTGCAGAGATCTACAGCTGAGTTGGGAGACTCTGTCCATAGGACAACAATCAGTCGTATATTGCACAAATCTGGCCTTTATGGAAGAGTGGCAAGAAGAAAGCCATTTCTTAAAGATATCCATAAAAAGTGTTGTTTAAAGTTTGCCACAAGCCACCTGGGAGACACACCAAACATGTGGAAGAAGGTGCTCTGGTCAGATGAAACCAAAATTGAACTTTTTGGCAACAATTAAAAGCAACACAGCTCATCACCCTGAACATACCATCCCCACTGTCAAACATGGTGGTGGCAGCATCATGGTTTGGGCCTGCTTTTCTTCAGCAGGGACAGGGAAGATGGTTAAAATTGATGGGAAGATGGATGGAGCCAAATACAGGACCATTCTGGAAGAAAACCTGATGGAGTCTGCAAAAGACCTGAGACTGGGACGGAGATTTGTCTTCCAACAAGACAATGATCCAAAACATAAAGCAAAATCTACAATGGAATGGTTCAAAAATAAACATATCCAGGTGTTAGAATGGCCAAGTCAAAGTCCAGACCTGAATCCAAACGAGAATCTGTGGAAAGAACTGAAAACTGCTGTTCACAAATGCTCTCCATCCAACCTTACTGAGCTCAAGTTGTTTTGCAAGGAGGAATGGGAAAAAATGTCAATCTCTCGATATGCAAAACTGATAGAGACATACCCCAAGCGACTTACAGCTGTAATCACAGCAAAAGGTGGCGCTACAAAGTATTAACTTAAGGGGGCTGAATAATTTTGCACGCCCAATTTTTCAGTTTTTGATTTGTTAAAAAAGTTTGAAATATCCAATAAATGTCGTTCCACTTCATGATTGTGTCCCACTTGTTGTTGATTCTTCACAAAAAAATACAGTTTTATATCTTTATGTTTGAAGCCTGAAATGTGGCAAAAGGTCACAAAGTTCAAGGGGGCCGAATACTTTCGCATGGCACTGTACATATACATATGAGATGAATAATGTAGATTATGTAAACATTATATTAGGTAGCATTGTTTAAAGTGGCTAGTGATATATTTTACATCATTTCCCATCAATTCCCATTATTAAAGTGGCTGGAGTTGAGTCAGTGTGTTGGCAGCAGCCACTCAATGTTAGTGGTGGCTGTTTAACAGTCTGATGGCCTTGAGATAGAAGCTGTTTTTCAGTCTCTCGGTCCCAGCTTTGATGCACCTGTACTGACCTCGCCTTCTGGATGATAGCGGGGTGAACAGGCAGTGGCTCGTGTGGTTGTTGTCCTTGATGATCTTTATGGCCTTCCTGTGACATCGGGTGGTGTAGGTGTCCTGGAGGGCAGGTAGTTTGCCCCCGGTGATGCGTTGTGCAGACCTCACTACCCTCTGGATAGCCTTACGTTTGTGGGCGGAGCAGTTGCCGTACCAGGCGGTGATACAGCCCGACAGGATGCTCTTGATTGTGCATCTGTAGAAGTTTGTGAGTGCTTTTGGTGACCAGCCGAATTTCTTCAGCCTCCTGAGGTTGAAGAGTCCCTGCTGCGCCTTCTTCACGATGCTGTCTGTGTGGGTGGACCAATTCAGTTTGTCTGTGATGTGTAAGCCGAGGAACTTAACTTACTACCCTCTCCACTACTGTTCCATCAATGTGGATAGGGGGGTGTTCCCTCTGCTGTTTCCTGAATTCCACAATCATCTCCTTAGTTTTGTTGATGTTAAGTGTGAGGTTATTTTCCTGACACCACACTCCGAGGGCCCTCACCTCCTCCCTGTAGGCCGTCTCGTCGTTGTTGGTAATCAAGCCTACCACTGTTGTGTCGTCCGCAAACTTGATGATTGAGTTGGAGGCGTGCGTGGCCACGCAGTCGTGGGTGAACAGGGAGTACAGGAGAGGGCTCAGAACGCACCCTTGTGGGGCCCCAGTGTTGAGGATCAGCGGGGTGGACATTTTGTTGCCTACCCTCACCACCTGGGGGCGGCCCGTCAGGAAGTCCAGTACCCAGTTGCAGAGGGCGGGGTCGAGACCCAGGGTCTCGAGCTTGATGACGAGCTTGGAGGGCACTATGGTGTTAAATGCCGAGCTGTAGTCGATGAACAGTATTCTCACATAGGTATTCCTCTTGTCCAGATGGGTTAGGGCAGTGTGGTTGAGATTGCATCGTCTGTGGACCTATTTGGGCGGTAAGCAAATTGGAGTGGGTCTAGGGTGTCAGGTAGGGTGGAGGTGATATGGTCCTTGACTAGTCTCTCAAAGCACTTCATGATGATGGAAGTGAGCGCTACGGGGCGGTAGTCGTTTAGCTCAGTTACCTTAGCTTTCTTGGGAACAGGAACAATGGTGGCTCTCTTGAAGCATGTGGGAACAACAGACTGGGATAGGGATTGATTGAATATGTCCGTAAACACACCAGCGAGCTGGTCTGCGCATGCTCTGAGGGCGTGGCTGGGGATGCCGTCTGGGCCTGCAGCCTTGCGAGGGTTGACACGTTTAAATGTTTTCCTCACGTCGGCTGCAGTGAAGGAGAGTCCGCATGTTTTAGTTGCGGGCCGTGTCAGTGGCACTGTATTGTCCTCAAAGTGGGCAAAAAAGTTATTTAGTCTGCCTGGGAGCAAGACATCCTGCTCCGTGATGGGGCTGGTTTTCTTTTTGTAATCCGTGATTGACTGTAGACCCTGCCACATACCTCTTGTGTCTGAGCCGTTGAATTGAGATTTGGGGTGGCAGGGTAGCCTAGTGGTTAGAGCGTTGGACTAGTAACCGGAAGGTTGCAAGTTCAAACCCCCGAGCTGACAAGGTACAAATCTGTCGTTCTGCCCCTGAACAGGCAGTTAACCCACTGTTCCTAGGCCGTCATTGAAAATAAGAATTTGTTCTTAACTGACTTGCCTGGTTAAAAAAAGGTTTAAAAAAATGATTTAAAAGCAGTGGTTCGGGCTTTCAGTTTCACGCGAATGCTGCCATCAATCCACGGTTTCTGGTTTGGGAATGTTTTAATCGTTGCTATGGGAACGACATATTCAACGCACGTTCTAATGAACTCGCGTTCGTTGAATCAGCGTATTCGTCAATGTTGTTGTCTGACGCAATACGAAACATATCCCAGTCCACGTGCTGGAAGCAGTCTTGGAGTGTGGAATCAGATTGGTCAGACCAGCGTTGAACAGACCTCAGCGCGGGAGCTTCTTGTTTTAGTTTCTGTCTGTAGGCAGGGATCAACAAAATGGAGTCGTGGTCAGCTTTTCCGGAAGGAGGGCGGGGCAGGGCCTTATATGCGTCGCGGAAGTAGCAAAGGACCTTGTGAAGATGCTGGAGGAAACGGCAAAAGAAGTATCTATATCCACAGTAAAACAAGTCCTATATCGACATAACCCGAAAGGCCGCTCAGCAAGGAAGAAGCCACTGATACAAAACCACCATAAAGCCAGACTACGGTTTGCAACTGCACATGGGGACAAAGATCATACTTTTTGGAGAAAGGTCCTCTGGTCTGATGAAACAAAAATAGAACTATTTGGCCATAATGACCAACGTTGTGTTTGGAGGAAAAAAGGGGAGGCTTGCAAGCTGAAGAACACCATCCCAACTGTGAAACACAGGGGTGTTAGCATCATGTTGTGGGGGTGCTTTGCTGGTGCACTTCCCAAAATAGCTGGCATCCTGAGGCAGGAATATTATGTGGATTTATTGAAGTAACATCTCAAGACATCAGTCAGGAAGTGAAAGCTTGGTCGCAAATGGGTCTTCCAAATGGACTATGACCCCAAGCATCCTTCCAAAGTTGTGGCAAAATGGTGTAAGGACAACAAAGTCAAGGTATTGGAGTGGACATTATAAATCCCCGACCTCAATCCCATAGAAAATATGTGGGCGGAACTGAAAAAGTGTGTTTGAGCAAGGAGGCATACAAACCTGACTGTTACACCAGCTCTGTCAGGAGGAATGGGCCAAAATTCACCCAACTTAAAGGCAATTACACTCAATTAGTATTTGGTACATGTAAACTTCTGACCCACTGTGAATGTGATGAAAGAAATAACAGCTGAAATAAATCATTCTCTCTACTATTATTCTGACATTTCACATTCTTAAAATAAAGTGGTGATCCTAACTGACCTAAGACAGGGAATTTTTACTAGGATTAAATGTCAGGAATTGTGAAAAACTGAGGTTAAATGTATTTGGCTAAGGTGTATGTAAACTTCCAACTAAATATAGCTGCAAACAAACACAATCAACAATCAATGCTGAACCACAGTTAGACATCGCATCGCTTGTGGAGCACAGAGGAGGCCAAAGAATAGCCAACCAAGGGGGGAAAAACTATAGCCTCAAAAGCAAAATCAGCCTTTACACCACTTTGGGCTATATTTGGGCATTATGGAAACCCATAACAAACTCCATGACCCTTTACCAATTCCAGTCAGATGACTTAGTGTGACGCACAAATATGAGGGGACTTTTTGTCTCTTTTTGATCAACTGCTGTGATGAATGGCTGTGAATTCCAGCGCCACAAATCTGCAGGGGAAAGGCCTCTAATTTAACCAGTCTTAATCTTTGATCTGTGGTGCTGTCTGCCTCCCCTACAGTAACATGCCTGTGACCCTCACCTCATCCCCGTCAAACCCCTCCCCAGCACAGCCCCACTACTGATAACACTGCTTGGAATGGGTGCCGTGAACGGAGAGGAGTGATGCGAATGCACAGACCAGTGGAGAGTGAAGAATGTGGTCGGGGCAAGCAGAGGATGGGTCCCGCGAGTGCACAGGCAGCGGGGTCGCGCAAATTAAGCTTGAGTTGCAAGTGTGACTTTAAGTAAGCAGAACATCATTGCCGCATGCAAAATATTAATTTGAGAGTAGAGATTATTCATAATTTTTTTGCAGAGATACTTAAACATCTTGCTCTCGCATCTGCAATCTTACTATCGTTTTATTAGAGGTGAAAATTCTAGCCAATGAACATGGTTGTCACTAGTTAAACACAGCCACAAAGTTATACTTATTATGGCTAAACCCAGCCTATTTCTACAATTTAGCTTCTTAAAATATGATTTTAAACTTAACCACACTGCTAACCTTATGCCTAACCATAACTTTAAAGTTAAGACCAAAAAGCACATTTGTTTTTCAGGAATTTTTACTGTACAGTAAAGCTGTGTTATCTAGTGTAAACCAGATGTTGACGTTGAAAGGCAATGTAACCTAATGTAGCAGGCGTAAAAAAAAAAGAACACCTGAGTGTAGTTCCCACGTACGGGTTTCAGCAGAAAATGAAGCTAGATTGTATTTGCTGTATCCCTGAAACCGTATACATCCAGTTGTTGGCAACTTCTCTCAGACTGAAGGCAAGGTGATGGTGGTGTAAGGACGATGGCTGACAATAAAAAGGTAAGCTCTATAACCTAACCAGCCAACTAATCAACTAGGATTTCAGTATTTCAATTGAAGTAGGTAGTTATTTGGTTTTCTGATGTTAAAGCAGGCTATTGATTAGGCAAGCTAGATCAGCGCCAGCTAGCTAGGAAGCTAAAGCTTTTGTAGCTAGCTAACTGTAGCTAACTGTAATTGTAGCTAGCTAACTAAGTTAACGAGGGGTTGCTAGAGAAGGAGGACTTGGAAGACCAGCCAGACTGTGAGTGAGTGGTGAGAACAGACAGGGAAGGCCCTTCCTAGGGTAGAGGTGATTAAGATGGGGTGAGTGGGAGGCAAGATCAAACTCTGAAATAAATAGGCAATATTATAAACCACTAACTGCATACTTTGAGAGTCTTTGAAATACACTTCTGATAACTTTTACACTGGCAGTTTTTAACAATCTCTCTCTATCCCTCTCTCCATGCAGGCCCACTGTCACTATGTGGTGGGGAAGTTGTTCTCTGCTTCGGTGACAAAGATAGAAGGTACAGGAGTCCACTCTATTCCAAGTACCTTGGCTCTCCACTCTATATATGTGAGTGTGTGTTTAGTGTAGGAGATACATATGTATTTGAGTCTACTCTGAGTCTGTATACACCCTGTATTACATGCCTGTGTTTTTGTTCTTGTGTGTGATTCAGTGTCATGTTTTGTGACATCCCTCTCTCTTGTCTCCTCAGATATTTGGTGCTCCCCGGACCAGTTTTTTCGAGGCAGGGATGGACTACTGTTAGTCTGAGCTTGCCCCGCAGTCCCCATACACACACATTAACTCGGTTAGCTACCCCACACGCACATCTAGATGCAACTGAGACTCTTGCATAAATCATGCATTGGTGTAACTTGCATAAAAATTCACGCTACAAGGATTTTATGTTGGGATTCAGCGCTTTCGACTCCATACAAAATCTAATTCCATCTTCTGCATCTTACTGTCTTCTCTATAGATTGTGCTGATGCCCTACTGTAAGAACCTGGAGATCTTCACTGGTTCTGGGGTAGGTGACCTGACCACCAACAGTTCCTGGGACACGTTCCAGCGTTACCGCTGTCTGGAGAACATCCCGAGTGTGGTCAACAGACATCTGCTGCAACTTCATATCTAGCGTGTCAGTTCTGCTGCACCAGGAAGCTAAAGGTATGGTACCGCACTCCCAACAGTCATGTATGACTGCTTAAACATCCTTAAAAATACTAATTTATGTTTTAATTAACACAAAGTCTAAAGGTTTCTTATGGCTCAATAATACTGACAAATGGTACTGATTGTACACCTCTGCGCAGTCCCACATAGTCCCACATCTGCCATTCCATATCGAGACACATGCAACAGCTCTGTGACAATTTTATATTTCCTCGATTCCTTGCTTCCTATTTCAGTGCCTCTTTCTAAAACCCCATTGGAGGAGAGGACCCAAGGTTTCTCTCCTCAGTTCTCCAATGGGGTTTTGAGAAGGATGTGAGTAGAGAGGAAGTGAAGTTAGTTTTAGGTGCAATCTTATGTTGAATGATACATTTATCTGTTTGTACGTACAGTGCCTTCATAAAGTATTCGCACCCTTTGACTTATTCCAGATTTTGTTGTTACACTGTGGGAATAAAATGGATTTAATTGTATTTTTTTCGTCAACGATCTATACAAAATACTCTGTCAAAGGGGAAGAAAGTCTCTAACTTTTTTATTTATTAACCCTAATATATTTTAATGAGAACTATTCAACCTCCCTAAGTTAATACATGTTAGAATCACCATTTTACCCATCTACCAATAGGTGCCCTTCTTTGCGAGGCATTGGAAAACCTCCCTGGTCTTTGTCGTTACGTGTGTGCTGGAAATTCCATGCTCAACTGAGGGACCTTCTAGATAATCAAACAGTTGGTGTGGTGTACAGAGATGGGGTAGGCATTAAATCATGTTAAACACCATTATTACACAGAGTTAGTCCATGCAGCTTATTATCTGACTTGTTAAGCACATTTTTACTCCAGAAGTTATTTTGGCTTGCCATAACAAAGGGGTTGAATACTTTTTGACTCGACATTTCCGCTTTATGTGTTTTATATGTAAAAATGTCTAAACATAATTCCACTTTGACATTATTGTGTGTAGACCAGTGACACAAAATCTACGTTTAACCCATTTTAAATTCAAGCTGTAACATAACAAAATGTGGAAAATGTCAAGAGGTGTGAGTACTTTCTGAAGGCACTGTTCTACTTGTGCTCCTTTCCACAGGTGGCTCTGGCTTGCTGATAACATCTGATCTGATGAGACTCCCTATGAGATTTGACTCCTGTATTACTGCCTGTATTCAATACAACTTCCAATGCCGATTTTAAATAATTTGACACTGTAATTTGATAGACAATGGTAGTTCCCAATCAGACATTTACTACCTCAGTTAAATGTTTGGTGAATGCATATTGTTGATGTAAAAACAATATTTCTCCCAACCCTCCCCTTGTACTGTAATTTGTCTTGTTGAAAATGATTATTTATGTCCACAAATAACTGTAGTGACCCTGTGTTTTTAAACTTGGATATCGACTTTGCCTCTTCAACTACTCAGGGCTACAAGCTCATTCTCCCTGCCTGTTTCATTCGACCTACACTACCATTAGGCAGACAATCAGCTAGGTGGAGAATCAGATTTAAAAATAATAATATATTGTGATAATTATACTGAACAAAAATATAAACAAAATGCAACAATTATACTGAGGTACAGTTAACTTAAGGAAATCAGTCAATGTAAATAAATTCATTAGGCCCTTATCTATGCATTTCACATGGAATGCAGTTGGGAGTCAGGCCCAGCCAATCAGAATGAGTTTTTCCCCACAAAAGGGCTTTATTACAGACAGAAATTCTCCGTTTCATCAGCGGATGTGGAGGTCCTGGGCTGCAGTTTGTGGTCTGCAGTTGGTCTGCAGTTTTCTGGCAACAGCTCTGGTGGACATTCTTGCAGACAACATTCCAATTGGACGCTCCTTCAACTTGAGACTTATGTGGCATTGTGTTTTTTTCTAAAACTACACATTTTAGTGGCCTTTTATTGTCCCCAGCACAAGGTGCCCCTGTGTACTGTGTTTTAATCAGCTTCTTGAAATGCCAAACCTGTCAGGTGGGTGGATTATCTTGGCAAAGGAGAAATGCTCACTGACAGGGATGTAAACAAATTTGTTCACAAAATGTGAGAAATAAGCTTTTTGTGCGAATGGGACATTTCTGTGATCTTTTATTATTTTTAAAACATGGGACCAACACTTTAAATGTTGTGTTTTATATTTTTGTTCAGTGTATATATAAAATATACAATGAATGTTCCACCAACCGGTTTCTGTGCCAAACCACCACGCAACCAATGAACAGGGCATACCAACTTCGGGCGCTTCAATATCATGGTTTGAGTTTAACACCACAATAAATAGACTGTCAATCTTGACAAACAGAAAATACATCCCTCCCTACCTTGTAGGCCTACTCAATATCGAAGGCTTGGCTTGACAATATCTAAATGTCATTCAACTTTTGGTGTTTTGGAACCGATGCCTCTTTCCATTCATCAAATGGCTGCTGCACGGTTTCATTCGAAAGTATTCAGACCCCTTCAAATCAAATTTATTTATATAGCCCTTCGTACATCAGCTGATATCTCAAAGTGCTGTACAGAAACCCAGCCTAAAACCCCAAACAGCAAGCAATGCAGGTGTAGAAGCACGGTGGCTAGGAAAAACTCCCTAGAAAGGCCAAAACCTAGGAAGAAACCTAGAGAGGAACCAGGCTATGTGGGGTGGCCAGTCCTCTTCTGGCCCCTTCCCTTTTTCCACATTTTGTTACGTTACAGCCTTATTCTAAAATAGATTTTTTTTAAATCAAATCTACACACAATACCCCATAATGACAAAGCGAAAACAGGTTTTTAGACCATTTTGAAATGTACTAACAATAAACAAATACCTTATTTAAATAAGCATTCAGACCCTTTGCTATGAGACTCGAAATTGAGCTCCGGTGCATCCTGCTTCCATTGATCATCCTTGAGATGTTTCTGCAACTTGATTGGAGTCCACCTGCAATAAATTCAATGATTGGACATGATTTTGAAAAACACACTCCTGTCTACATAAGGTTGACAGTGCATGTCAGCAAAAACCAAGCCATGAGGTCGAAGGAATTGTCCGTAGAGCTCCAAGTCAGGATTGTTTCTCGGCACAGATCTGGGGAAGTCTACCAAAATATTTCTGCAGTATTAAAGGTCCCGAAGAACACAGTGGCCTCCATCATTCTTAAATTGAAGAAGACTCTTCCTAGAGCTGGCCGACCTGTCAATACTGAGCAATCGGGAGAGAAGGGCCTTGGTCAGGGAGGTGACCAAGAACCCGATGGTCACTCTGACAGAGCACCAGAGTTCCTCTGAGATGAAAGAACCTTCCAGAAGGACAACCGTTTCTGAAGCACTCCACCAATCAGGCCTTTTTTGGTAGAGTGGCCAGACGGAAGCCACTCCTCAGTAAAAGGCACATGACAGCCACTTGGAGTTTGCCAAAAGGCACCTAAAGGACTCTCAGACCATGAAAAACAAATTTTTCTGGTCTGATGAAACCAAGTTGAACTCTTTGGCCTGAATGCAAAGCGTCACATCTGGAGAAAACCTACGGTGAAGCATGGTGGTGGCAGCATGCGGTAGGGATGTTTTTCAGTGGCAGGGACTGGGAGACTAGTCAGGATCGAGGGAGAGATGAATGGAGCAAAGTACAGAGAGATCTTTGATAACTTGCTCCAGAGCACTCAGGACCTCAGACTGGGGCGAAGGTTCACCTTCCAACAGGAAAACAACCCTAAGCACACAGCCAAGACAATGCAGGAGTGGCTTCGGGACAAGTCTCAATGTCCTTGAGTGGCCCAGCCAGAGCCCGGACTTGAACCCGATCGAACATCTCTGGAGAGTTCAGAAAATAGCTTTGCAGCAACACTCCCCATCCAACCCGACAGCTTGAGAGGATCTGCAGAGAAGAATGGGAGAAACTCCCCAAATACAGGTGTACCAAGCGTGTAGCGTCATACCCAAGAAGACTTGAGTCTGTAATCGCTGCCAAAGGTGCTTCAACACAGTATTGAGGAAAGGGTCTGAATAATGTAATTGTGATATTTTATTGTTTGTTGTACATTTGCAAAAATGTAAAAAAAAAACTGTTTTTGCTTTTGTCATTATGGGGTATTGTGTGTAGATTGATGAGGGGGAAAACAATCTAATACATTTTAGAATAATGCTGTAATGTAGAAAAGGTCTAGGGGTCTGAACAATTTCCGAATGCACTGTATATACCTACAGTGCAGATATTTTTCAAATATTTAGATATTTTTTATTTACATTGTGGTCCCTATTATTTATGTAAACACACATACATACATACATACAGAGATAAGAAAAGACAAGAAAAGGTTCTACTGTTCACACATTAGCCAGCTTTTGACATTCTTTCAAAAGTGGTTATGGTTGGTATGGTAGTTTGTTCTACTCAACAGTGCCGGTATATACAAATGTGTTCAAATGTGCACTTGCCAGAGTCTGTAGGCTGTCTATAGCTAGGTTTCCATCGAACTTGGGACAGATTTTCATGTGATTATTCTGAAAAATAAGAAACCCGCACACTGCTCTTGATCGTATCACTTTTCTTTATTCTAAAATCTGCATCAAAACAATATGCGCAGTTGTGTTTCCATCAAATGTTCTTGTTGCACATAAAAATGACTTTTGCGGTTAAATTCCCAAGTTCCAAATAAAAAATACAAGGGAAATGGGTTTCCATCACATGTTCAATTCTTGGCCTACTGATGGTGTTGTTCCAAAAAAATGTAATGTAGGTATAGCGAATGTGCCCTCTGATATTGGCATGTGAGCTCTAGCCAACAGCTCACAGATACAATGCGGGTAGAGCCTATGAGATTATTATGGACACAAGTATGAGATCATTTTTATTTGTCAAACAGCAGCCATGCATCGATCATCATGTTACCACAATAAGACTGTGCCTTTCTAGACCTTATAAACTGTAGAGTAGACCCACAACTCATCCAAATGGAACGAAACATTCGAATCACAATAACATGTTGTGTATTCACTTGAAAACAATAATGCAATTATTCATTGCATTGTGGTGGTGTAGGGTAGTCTAGGTAGGATAATTGTGTTGTCCCTAAACAAGATCAATAGGGGAGCCTCATGCCTTCGCTGTTCTTTCATGTGCATTGATGCACCTGGCCTCCGCTGCCTATCAGCTATTCTTTTTTGTTCTTGTGGATTCATATTGAAAATCGATCCAGCTTTGAATGATTTTATGTGTGGTATGATCGCTAGTTAGCCTATTGCAGATCTGGACAAACGATCCGCCTACTACTGTTGTCACTATGAATGGTGGATAGAGGGCGGGATAGACAGACTGGTAGACTTCATTGACCTGTGGGATAGTCAAAGTTAGCGCATGGAAAAGCGTGTTGCATATGGGAAGTACCAGAACATCTTGATAGGGGAGGCAGCTGCAAACATATGAGGAAATGTGGCTAGGATGGAAGAAATTATATCGTAAAACCTGCAAAATAGCAGATGTAAACCAGGGGGAAAACACTACCCTCCCCTGTGCCCAATAAAACAAAAAACCTGTCCTCCCCAAAGCAACAAAAATAAAGTTGGACAACCCTACCATATTTTGGACAACTCCCCCACCCCAGTACATTACTAATGGTCCCTTGTTACGTGCGTACCCACATGTCATTCCCAACAATGGAGTCATTATATTTCGCTACTGTATATTCAATTATGGCCAGGACATAGTGTATAATGAATGAACTTGTTAGATCACAACCATGTTATGCCCATACTCCACCTATTATTTGATACATTGGGGTTACCTCCCTCATCAAACAAACACATACCAGACACTTTGTGGAATGGTGAAGACAAACAATTAGCTAGGGGTGGACTATGGTGTTACTTAGCTAGAGATGGCCATTTGCTTCTCTTGTTTACAGATTTACATTGCTGGTTAATAAGTAATTAGCTATCTAGCTAGTTCACTAACTTTAGTAAGTAGATTCCACTCAACTCAAGGTATAGTATAGCGATTTATTTTATTTCCCAGTTACTTTGCTTATGTATCAAGTTGAAGCTGGGTTGCCCAAGTTGTTCTGTGATTACTGTTCAAGCTAGCTAGCAAGTTTAACAGATGTCTCTGAAACTCTGAAGTGCATCCGTTTGACCTCATGCACTTAACTCAACCAATCACATGACACAACACTGGACTGACAACACTACACTCGAGCATTTGTTAGTTCGGCCATCACTCCAGTGAAGGTGACCAATCTAAGGTTTCTAGACACACACCCACCTCTTTCCCACCAGCCTGAAATTCATTTGAGAGAAAAAAAGAGATTTAAACCCAAAGGTGCCAAGTCTTGAGAGAGAGCATCTTGATAAATTGAGAGTGAAAACTTGACAAAGACATGTGATTAGTATTGTTGGTGGACAATTTGATGCTTTCCCAAAAAACTGTTACATGTTTGAACCATGTTGCTTACGGTTCTATATTTTTTTATTTAGAAATTTTTCTTTTTGATACGTGGCATTGATGTTCTGCTCGCCCAAACTCTCAAGTTTGACCTGTCCACTCGCAGAACACATCCTCTGCTTTCTCGACCAAATCTCTGCGCTATCGACTGGTCTGTATGCTCACGGGATCCATCCTATGCACTCTCAAATCAGTGTTTGCTTGCTCAATTATGTTTTGTCTCGCTCGACAGCGGCATCTCACGCGCAATGGACTTTAGAGGCTGATTATTGTGTGTGTGTGTGTGTGTGTGTGTGTGTGTGTGTGTGTGTGTGTGTGTGTGTGTGTGTGTGTGTGTGTGTGTGTGTGTGATCAGCGGGGTCCCATTTGCTTCAGATGCCTAACATGGATCTGCAATTAGGAGGGAAATGAAGATGTGATTTCCTGTCAAATGGACCCCTCTGTGTCCCAGCCCTAAAACCAATCCTGATTCAGGTCATGCTGACCAGAAGTCAAGCTGGTTCTTCCCGCGTTAGGCTTTGTGTTTTTCATTTCTTTGTCTCCTCCATGATGAGTGGTGTTATGTCTGATTTTGGATCAGCTGTGATTGTGGTTTCTTCCCCAGGCTAACCCTGTCCTATTCTCTTCTCTCACCAGGTGTCCTGAAGCTCAGAATGAGTGCTGTAGGGGAAAGTGCCCTGGAACCTGCCACGCCAGAGTCCCGCAAGAGGAAGGGCTCACCATGCGACACCTCAGAGCAGAGGTAAGAACATGGTGCATTTACCTTTTAATCACTTAGCAGACACTCTTATCCAGAACGATTGACAAGATGATGATGACGACGACGATGGTCTTCATTGCCTTTTCAAGAGTCAATTCTTTCCAACACTACATATACTCAACAAGAAGTGTCCCCTCAGAAGTACAGTATAACCTTGCTACTACCCTTCAGATTTGTTCTCTCATGTTCATCTGTGTTTGCATAGTAACCCAAGAAGCTACCCGCTTCTATGGCCCTGATTGGTGTTGAGGAATAGGAGTTTGAGCCTGTGCACACTTAGCTTGAATTCTTGTGTTATCATGTAGTTATGTCAATGGCAGATTTGTGTGAGAATTTGAGATATTTTTAGAGTCTACAGTGCATTCTGAAAGTATGCAGACCCCTTGACTTTTAACACATTTCGTTACTTTACTTGAACCCGATCGAACATCTCTGGAGAGACCTGAAAATAGCTGTGCAGCAATAATCCCCATCCAACCTGCACAGCTATTTTCAGGTCTCTCCAGAGATGTTCGATCGGGTTCAAGTCCGGGCTCTGGCTGGGCCACTCAAGGACATTCAGAGACTTGTCCCGAAGCCACTCCTGCATTGTCTTGGCTGTGTGCTTAGGGTCATTGTCCTGTTGGAAGGTGAACCTTCGCCCCAGTCTGAGGTCCTGAGCACTCTGGAGCAGGTTTTCATCAAGGATCTCTCTGTACTTTGCTCCGTTCATCTTTCCCTCGATCCCGACTAGTTCCCCAGTCCCTGCCACTGAAAAACATCCCCACAGCATGCTGCCACCACCATGCTTCACCAGGTTTCCTCCAGATGTGACTCTTGGCATTTAGGCCAAAGAGTTCAACTTGGTTTCATCAGACCAGAGAATCTTGTTTCTCATGGTCTGAGAGTCCTATAGGTGCCTTTTGGCAAACTCCAGGCGGACTGTCATGTGCCTTTTACTGAGGAGTGGCTTCCATCTGGCCTGATTAGTGGAGTGCTTCAGAGATGGTTGTCCTTCTAGAAGGTTCTCCCATCTCAGAGGAACTCTGGAGCTCTGTCAGAGTGACCATCGGGTTCTTGGTCACCTCCCTCAAAATCTCATTATATAAATCTGCTAACTCTGGAGAAGGCGACAGGAAAACTTAAACACAAAACAGAATAAAACGTATTCAAGCTTAATATTTTGAAGCTTGTTGAATGGGAATGTAAACTCATACGTACAAATGCCATCATCAAAACAATTGTATGTATAGTAAATTGTATTCAATCTTTTCTCAAAAAAAGATAACATAACATATTCTCTCCCGATTGCTCAGTATTGGCAGGTTGGCCAGCTCTAGGAAGAGTCTTAGTGGTTCCAAACTTCTTCCATTTAAGAATGATGGAGGCCACTGTGTTCTTCGGGACCTTTAATGCTGCAGAAATATTTTGTTGCCCTTCCCCAGATCTGTGCCTCGACACAATCCTGTCATGGAGCTCTATGGACAATTCCTTAGACCTCATTGCTTGGTTTTTGCTCTGACATGCACTGTCAACTGTGGGACCTTTTTATAGACAGGCATGTGATTTTCCAAATCATGTCCAATCAATTGAATTTACCACAGGTGGACTCCAATGAAGTTGTAGAAACATCTCAAGGATGAACAGTGGAAACAGGATGCAAAACAGGATGCACCTGAGCTTAATTTCAAGTCTCATAGAAATAGATAACTATTCAGACCCTTGCTATTGTTATTTTTTTATATGTTTGCAAATATGTCTAAACCTGTTTGCTTTGTCATTATGGGATGGTTGAGGAAAACATTTTTTTTAAATCAATTTTACAATAATCCAGAATCAATGTTCATTGGCACTCATTTTAGTAGTGGCTGCTCTGCTCTGCTCTGTCTGCTCTACTCTGTCTGCTCTGTCTGCTCTGCTCTGCGTGCAATTTGAATAGTTGAGATAAACATTATATTGTTAGAATGTTTAACTTCTCCTCTATTACAGTAAATTAATGTCTCAATGTGTTTGTCCATATTATTATTATAATGTTTTGACCGATTCTGTGGGATGTAAATATCGAGTTGAAACCAAATGTCAGAGAGGAGTATGTGATCTCTCAACTTTGCTGGTGTGAGAGGCAGGCGGAGGGGCTCTGTGTGTGTGTGTGTGTGTGTGTGTGTGTGTGTGTGTGTGTGTGTGTGTGTGTGTGTGTGTGTGTGTGTGTGTGTGTGTGTGTGTAAACCATTGAGGAAGAAGTGAAAATGAGGCCAATGCGTTTCTGTGGGCTTATTTTGGACCAAGCTTGTTGCCTCTCTTCCCGCCTTTAGGACAACGACTCCAATTGTTAGGGCGGAGATGTGCATCTTGCCATTAAATACAGATCTCACACTGGCATTAGTCAAATATAGTCACTCTGACACATATACACACGCACACACACACACACACCATGTTTTCCGTTAGCCATTAATAGCTGGCTGTTTAAATTTTTTTAAAGCAGATAAATAAAATTGGCACCAGATTGACATAGGCTCAGCATGTCCATAAGGCTAGGGGAAGCTAAGATTTGAATTACATTCCCACAATTATATAGGCTAATTAGCCTACTCATGTCTATACATAAATAAATTAAATCATTCAAAATGGGCTACTAAAGCATGAGCTTCGCCTAGCTTTAAAAAACATGTTTTAAATTGCCTACAGTCGGAGAGAAGAAATAGAGAAGAAATAACCCAGGCCTCTACTCTATACGCGCTCAGCCATGCATTCAACAGCCTTTTTTGCAAACAGTGATTGAGTTATATTGTTAATCTGAATTATGACTATCCAATCTACTCATCACATTACGAGTAGTAGGCTATCTTACATAAGTCTGCAAATGCGATCAATCCCATTCTGACCATTCTATCCTGTTTTGTAGGCCAAGTATCCAACCATTCTATCATGTTTACCACATTTCTTCTGCAACTTAATTTCAGCTTCAGCGGGCAAAATAATTGAGAGAACAAGGTCAAGCCAAGCCGTAGTCAGTCCCTGCATTCCTCTAATATCTCACACATGGTCAGTGCAGAGCTAGTAGTCACTCTCAGCTCTTAGCCAGGGTTGCTCTCAGCTCGTAGGGCTTTCAGTGTTAGGATAACTCAGTTAACTGCTGGGCTGTTGCTAGAGTGCGGATGTGGATCTGAGTGCATCCACTGTGTGTGTGTGAGAGTGAGAGAGATTTCAGTTAATGCCCTGCTAGGTGGAACAATAACACACTGGCAGCAGGTTTAATCCCCCTCTCCTCAGCTGTTCTCTTGCTATCTGCACTGGTCTGCTTTTCTGCCCTGTCAGCGCTGGTTTCTCCTGCAGCTCTCTGCTCTGGTCCCACTGCCCCCCCCCCCCTCTCTATGTGCTGGCTACATATAAGCCATGAATTATTGAGAGGCCCGCTGCCCCTGTAGACCCCCCCCCAGCCCTGATCCTTCCCTCCATCCTTCCCCGTACTCGTTGGTACCAACCCAGCAGCGGACAGTCTGCCTGGATACTCTCTGATGAGCCCATGGCTGCGTTCCAATACTCTACAATGTCATCTCATTCACCTCTTTGTCTCCTGTCCTTCAGGAAATCCTTCAACTCCTGCGCGTGTCTGTTGTACTCTCGAACTAGAACTCTGTGTGTTTCATGAACTCTTGTGTCAGGTCAAGTTATCCTTTATGTTGCGAAGGAGGATTCATTTGGTTGCAGCTAACACGCCATAAAATCACTTTCAGCAAAGTTCTGAACATTTCTCAGAAATAAACCTAAACTGTGTGTGTGGCTGTCCCTGCAGTGTGGAGAAGCGTCGGCGGGAGCTGGAGTGTCGTTACATAGACGAGCTGGCCGAGCTCCTGTCTGCCAACATGGGCGACATGGCCAGCCTCAACGTCCAGCCAGACAAGTGCCACATCCTCAAGAGCACCGTGGACCAGATCCAGCAGATCAAACGGCGTGAGCAGGGTGAGCACCAGCACATTAGACACACTTTCTCACTCACTAATCAACCACTCATTTGCATACAAACATGTGCTGTCTTGTTCTCTCTCTAGTACACACACACATTTGTTTTACTATCCTTGTGGAGACCAAACAATTGATTCCCTTTCAAAATCCTATTTTCCCTAACCCCTAACCTTAACTCTTAACCCCTAAGCCTAAAATAGCCTTTTTCCTTGTGGGGACAGGCCAAATGTTCCAACTTGTCAGAATATTCCTTGTTTTAGTATCCTTGTGATGACATCTGGCCCCCACAAGGATAGTAAAACAAAACACACACACATGCTCCCATTCTCACTCTCATTCCCCTCAGTCACTTTACTGACCGACACGGTCACTTCACCCCCCTCACTTATTTACTCATTTGCTCTTTTTTCCCCTCAATCCCCCAGTCCCTCTAAAGACGTCTAGGTCGCTCTGTGAATTCTGCCCAGCCGTAGGGACCCCTGAGAAATCATGCTTCTTAGTCCACAGGGCTGAATGACAAACCATACTAATCCCACCTTTAACTCACAGAAAGCTGTGACGCCATTCTGCTGCATCTTGTGGATCCTTACATCCCCATCCACACGTATCCTATGTTACTATACTTAATGCTTACCAGAGCCGTATCTCTGTTCTCTATAGGCCCATATTGCTCTGGTGCTTATGTATCATTGCATGCATCTTTTGTACCCTCACATATCATTAGTTCTATGCATCTGGTAGGGCAGCGCTCCCAGTTAGTTCTACTTAGTGGCGGCGCTTGTTCTCCCAGATCGTCTCTTAATCAGTAACTGGTCAGTGTTCAATGGAAAAGCCATAAAACAATAAGAGCCAGAGCATTGGTGTTTGTTCCAAGTCGCACTAATCACACACACACACACACACATTCAGTGCACACACACACATGCTCAGACACACACCAGGGATTGACATTTAAGTGTTGCCTATTGCCTGGGGCAGGTGAACTGAGCAATCGCGAAAGTTAAGCCTGCTCTGAGGTTGCCCCACTGTGCAGCTGAATAACTTTTTTAAATATAGTAACTCAAAAGAATTCCCGTAGCCTAAAACGGATCTTTCTGGTTCCTCCGCATTATTTAAGTGAAAGAAAGACAATTCATGGCATTTATGGCAGTCAGGCAAGTTGAGCCTGTTCTGAGATTTGTTTTTACTAACAACAACCAAAGCACAAAGATATCCAGTACTGATCTTTCTGATTCCTCCCCTAATGTGTAGGAGAAAAGCAGGCAGTATATGGTACTTCTGTGTATAAATAGATAATTTACAAAAAAATACTCTTGACTTCTCCGAAGGGTAGTGCTTAAGTTGTAAATGTCTAGGTGCCAGAACAGAAAGTGATTGTGAGAGGGGGTTGACCTGGGGGGGCCCCTGAGGTACCGGAAAGGATGGAAAAAACCCACCTTTATAATAAAGCAGTGCATATGATATCATCACATTTGCGTAGTGACATAGAGCATTAGAGCCGAGGCCCTTAAAGAAGGCTCTCACATGGGGAACCGTTTTTGGCCTTTAAAAAACACATTTCATACAATTATGACATTTTATATGACTGGAGACTTTAATAGAATCTTTTTTAATACCAAACAAATGATCAAAATGACAGTTACAGGAAATTATAGTCCTAGAAAAGCTTTCACCGACTTACCCAATGATGTGCAGCTCAACTTGCCAGTACTCTCATGCCAAAAGCCTATCTCTTGTTTTACTTTGTAAAACAATGTTTACTCGATAGACCTGTTTGGAAGTTGATAAAATATTTTGTCAGCCTACTGTCAGATTAGACTTTTCTTTGAAGCTGGAACCATTCGCTTTCCAACCTATGTTTTCCTGCGATTGCTTTTGAGCTATTTCAAAAGACTTGTTCTGGCTGAATGGCGTTCCCTGACAGATTTGCTGTGCGTTCCCGGGCTATAGGCCTTATGATTGGGGAAAATAAACACTATCCACAGTTAGGCTATAATGTTGCGCAAACCAAAATCTGCGTTTTCACATTACGTTTATTTATGGGGCAGGAGAATTAACTCTGATCACTTTTATTAGAATTTTTACATTGCAAACTCATTTTTTATTTTTCATGTAGAGGAAGCCTACTGGATCCCGGGAAACAAAATTTTAAAAACGCAGAGGTGCCGGATCCTGTTCCGTAAGGATCCGGCTCAAATAAAGCACTCCCGAAGGGCATGTGCCTTTCAAACTTTAATGTCAATCCCTGCATACTGCCAGTATGGGATTAGCCATAGGTGTCACTCTACAGCAGTGGTAGTACTCACTAATATGTTTATTAGTGAGTACTGCCATACCCATCGGAGAACGGTGGTTAGGGGGGGGGTACAGAGTCAAATTGATTCATACAGGATATCAAATGTATTCATACATTAATCAATCTATTCACTATCAAGTAATTTGTGTCAGAAACAAATCAAACTAGTTTGATTCTGGCCTTATTGCCAATATCTCAAAAGATAATACAAAGATATGTCAAGTTCCACTCTGAAGGAAGTCTGCTTTGGAGTGATTGAAATGCATCATAAATGTATTAGAATAACTCTGTTCAGATCCATAACTCCTCTTCTAATGAGTCCTGCTGGTGCGTCCTAGATAGAAGCATAATATACGTATATTTTCCTGAGAGTCTGAGCTTTCAGGGATGGGGTCATAGTCGATAATAGCTCCAACTGCTCAAAACATAGTCAAATTTGAAGCAGGGACATGATTTCAAGATGTGCGCTTTTCCCGCTACATTTGTCCCAGCCACTAATAGCGGATATCGAAGGTTACTTACATAACTACAGTTCTATGAACTAAGGGGGACATTCAGATGACTGAGGAAAACATGCACAACAAATGTATTCAGAATATTGCTGTAAGCTGCCAATGAAGTTGCCGAGAGTTGCTCAGTGACTATGGGGGCGTTAAAGTCATCTTACAATAGTATAATTGGGTGGATTGCTGTCAGTGGCAGCGTTTCATTCCATGTATTTTTTTATCTGATGACTTATTCATCAAACCAGCATGAGTAATGTACAGTGCATTCGGAAAGTATTCAGACCCTTTGACTTTTTTCCACATTATTCTAAAATTGATTAAATATAATGATGAAACGTATTATCACGTTTACATAAGTATTGACCTTTACTCAGTACTTTGTTGAAGCACCTTTGGCAGCGAATATAGCCTTGAGTCTTCTTGGGTATGACGCTACAAGCTCTGCACACCTGGTATTTGTGGAGTTTCTCCTGTTCTTCTCTGCAGATCCTTTCAAGCTCTGTCAGGTTGGATGGGGAGCGTCGCTGCGCAGCTTTTTTCAGGTCTCTCACGAGATGTTTTCTCGGGTTCATGTCCAGGCTCTGGCTGGGCCACTCAAGGACATTCAGAGACTTGTCCCGAAGCCACTTCTGTGTTGTCTTGGTTGTGTGCTTAGGGTCATTGTCTTGTTGGAAGGTGAACCTTCGCCCCCAGTCTGAAGCCCTGAGCGCTCTGAAGCAGATTTTAATGAAAGATCTGTCTGTACTTTGCTCCATTTGTCTTTCCCTCGATCCTGACTAGTCTCCCAGTCCCTGCCGCTGAAAAGCATCCCCGCACTAGATGCTGAAGCATGACGTCTATAGGTAGAACGAAAGGCCCCCATTGCACGCCCTCACCTCTACATCCCCAGGGCCTGAGCCACTCTGAAGTGTACAATCAGCTTGTTTGTAGGCCTAACCAGAGCCCTGAATACATTTTGAGTTCTGAACTTGACCTCGGCAGAAGAGTGTTAACACTGTTTGGACATGACCTCTCACCCGTTTTAACAGAGCTTCTCACAAGGCAGCCTCCCTCCAGCCCCTGACATATAGCCAGTGTTGTCTCAGGGTCCCAACCCATCTTGTTATCATTCTCAGCTCTATGTGTTTGGGGGTTAACACACTCTTAGAAAAAGGTTAAGTTAGGGTAAAGTATTGTTCCCTGATGTACAAAAATATCAAAATACAGATACTGTACCTTCAGAAATACACATCTCACTGTACTGTTCATTACCTTTTAGGGTACTTGTCAAATCAAATTGTATTGGTCACATACACATATATAGCAGATGTTATTGTGGGTGGAGCGAAGTGCTTGTGTTCCTAGCTCCAACATGTGTGGATAATCTAGTATAATGCTTCATTTTTGTACCAAATATTTTGAAAATAAAGGTACAATCATCACACACTCAAAAACAAAACTGTATTTTGTGTACACGTTGTGTACCTTTTTGATTCTTGATGGTACTAATCTTAACCTTGTCTAAGCAGAAAAGCTACAAATTAACATTGTATTGAAAAAAGGTAAATATTTGTACCCACCATAAGGTACAATGATGAAGAAGAATTGACCATTTTATCTACAGAATCTAAGTACTGTGTTATAATGGTGGGGCCTCATTATATTGGAGGCGTGGCTTAGTGGGGGGCGTGGCTTTCAGTAATTTTTTGAGGCGGCCAGTCTTGAATCGAAGTGTTGTACCAGTTTAAGTGGTTTATGGCTTTCTTAATTAAAGTTCTAAAGCCTAACATAACATGTGACAGTAAATAGCTGTAATTAATATTTTACAGACCTTACCCAACACAAACCTCTTGGCATAATGTGTAAAGTGTTGGCTTGTCGCAGGGCCCAGGTTTGAGTCCCAGGTGGGGCTACCCCCTGAATTTGCTACATTGGTGTCAGAAGTGGGATGGCGGAGAGGCGTGTATACTTGAGGCACTTGGTTTAAAGAAGAGGACAATTTGTGCCTATTCAAATGAACAAACTGTTTTGTCACTGTGGTGACACCCCAAAAATTCACGTGTACCTTTTCTAAAGGTACGCTTTTGTACTCTATGACTAAACTCAGCAAAAAAAAGAAGCGTCCCTTTTTCACGACCCTGTCTTTCAAAGATAATTTGTAAAAATACGAATAACTTCACTGATCTTCATTGTAAAGAGTTTAAACACTGTTTCCCATGCTTGTTCAATGAACCATAAACAATTAATGAACATGCACCTGTGGTACGGTCGTTAAGACACTAACAGCTTACAGACGGTAGGCAATTAAGGTCACAGTTATGAAAACTTAGGACACTAAAGAGGCCTTTCTACTGACTCTGAAAAACACCCAAAGAAAGATTCCCAGGGTTCCTGCTCATCTGTGTGAACGTGCCTTAGGCATGCTGCAAGGAGGCATGAGGACTGCAGATGTGGCCAAGGCAATAAATTGCAATGTCTGTACTGTGAGATGCCTAAAACAGCACTACAGGGAGACAGGACGGACAGCTGATCATCCTCTCAGTGGCAGACCACGTGTAACAACACCTGCACAGGATCGGTACATCCAAACATCACACCTGCGGGACAGGTACAGGATGGCAACAACAACTGCCCGAGTTACACCAGGAACACACAATCCCTCCATCAGTGCTCAGACTGTCCACAATAGGCTGAGAGAGGCTGGACTGCGGGCTTATAGGCCTGTTGTAAGGCAGGTCCTCACCAGACATCACCTGCAACAATGTCGCCTATGGGCACAAATCCATCGTCGCTGGACCAGACAGGACTGGCAAAAAGTGCTCTTCACCAATGAGTCGCGGTTTTGTCTCACCAGGGGTGATGGTCGTATTTGCTTTTATCGTCGAAGGAATGACCTGTACTCTGGAGCGGGATCGATATGGAGATGGAGGGTTCGTCATGGTCTGGGTCGGTATGTCACAGCATCGTCAGACTGAACTTGTTGAACTACCCTCATCCTGACATGACCCTCCAGCATGACAATGCCACTAGCCATACTGCTCGTTCTGTGCGTGATGTCCTGCAAGACAGGAATGTCAGTGTTCTGCCATGGCCAGCGAAGAGCCCGGATCTCAATCCCATTGAGCACGTCTGGGACCTGTTGGACCGGAGGGTGAGGGCTAGGGCCATTCCTTCCCCAGACATGTCCAGGAACTTGCAGGTGCCTTGGTGGAAGAGTGGGGTAACATCTCACAGCAAGAACTGGCAAATCTGGTGCAGTCCATGAGGAGGAGATGCACTGCAGTACTTTATTTATTTATTTTAATTTAATTTGAACTTTATTTAACTAGGCAAGTCAGTTAAGAACAAATTCTTATTTTCAATGACAGCCTAGGAACAGTGGGTTAACTGCCTTGTTTAGGGGCAGAACAACAGATTTTTACCTTGTCAGCTCGGGGATTCGATCTAGCAACCTTTCGGGTTACTGGCCCAACGCTCTAACCACTAGACTACCGGCCGTCCCAAATGCAGCGGTCACTTTTGATTTTGGCACCCCCCCCCTTTGTTCAGGGACACATTATTCAATTTCTGTTAGTCACATGTCTGTGGAACTTGTTCAGTTTATGTCTCAGTTGTTGAATCTTATGTTCAAATATTTACACATATTAAGTTTGCTGAAAATAAACACAGTTGACACTGAGAAGATGTTTCTTTTTTTGCTGCATTTATATGTAAAAATGATGCTAAAGTTATGAACTGCAAGGGCACAATTAAGTATCTGTAACTAATAGTTTAGTGGGCCACTACAGTGAAGAGATTGTGCCCCTTTAAGTACAATTCAGTACCTTTTTTTTCTGAGGGTGTAGGCCATAAATCAAAAACTAATGTAGTTGTATTTGGCTACTAGGATTTGGAACCTGTACGCTTTGAAATGATGGGCTAGATCAAAGCGATGTAGGAGGTTGTTTTACAATCCTTTAAATCCCTCTGTTGCAAACAACCGTGTCCGATTTAGGTCCACGCCTTAACATTTTTACTTAACTTGTGACCCCTCTGATCATGACACTCATTATGTTGCGACCACACCGTTGGAATAATGAGGATCGCGCTACAACCCTCATAGCCTGGATGGAAACTGAAGCAGTTAGAGTAGGATGATGACGTTGTCCCTGAGGCTCTGATCTAAGGTCAAGTTTTTCTTTTTCACTCTGATGTTTGAAGGTTAGGATTTGGGGAGAGAAATCTGATCCAAGATCTGTGTCTAAGGGACTACATGGTTCAGTATGTATTTACCCAGCTTTCTCCCTGCCGTCAGAGATCCCATCAAGCATCCTGTTAGTATGGACACACACAAGCAGCGGGCGTTTCTAAGCAGCACTGTAGTGTATATACATTAGACAAGATGGCTGCCTAACAGAAAGGCGTAGTTGCTCAAACGTATTTTAATTCCTGGCCCTGATTCCCATCATCACAAACAGGCTTGGAGACTCAGAATGTTGGTGTAAATTAGAATATTCCTTCCAGCCCTTGTTTCCTATCTAGAATAGGGTAGTACCGGAGGCCCAACGGGCTAAGAGAGGGCTGGTGTTGGCCTTGAGCGGGCAGGCAGAGAGACGGGCAGGGAGACGCAGTGGAGTAGAAGTGTAAGAGTAAACAGTGGCGCTCACTTGCCTGCACCAGAATTAGCACCTCTCCAAAAGATTCTCTGTGCTGTGTAGAAGGTGCCATTTTCTCTGTTTCAGCCTCAGTGTAATGAGGGGAACCATTAGGGTCAGTGTGTGTGTGTTTTCCTCCTTGTAAGGCTTTGGGGGTTGTTGAATGAGATGAGGTCCTCTGTTTATTTTATGCCCCCCCCCCCCGGCATGAGCCTACTTCGAGCTGAAATAACCATGGCATAAGGTTGTCAGGGTCCTGGCGGCCCCTGCGATGTCAGTCACAGCTAGGATGTGTGAGAGAGCAGCCAATGGCTGAGATCCCTGCCCCCTGACCTTGTGCAAGAGGGCCTCTCGCACAGCCAGCTTCCCTTTCCCCTACGCAGGGAGAACCAGGAACACACACGCTCTGCTCACCCCTCCTCTCCCGAGGCTCGCACTCCGCTCCTTCGTGCCCCTCTCTCGCTCTCTCTGTCACCCTTGCAACTCTCCCCTCTTTCACCTCTTGCCCCCCTGTGTCCCACTCCCCCTCTCAACCCTTTCCCATCTGATTCTGAGATAGACAAGGACAGACCCCGACTTCTCAGAAGACTCCAGATGTGTTACTTAACTATTTGGGGAAGAAAATCACATCCTCAAGGAGAAAAATACTCTGTATCCTGTTAGCCCCACCAATTCCCAAAACAACTGGAATTGCCCATGCATTTGCACACTTGGGAAGTTAAACACTGCTCTGGTGACAACCAGAAAGTGGTAGAGTAGTGTATCTGAGGAGTAGTGCAGCACACGGCCCAACCAGCAGGCCTGCTGCAGGATATTCATGTCTCTGTACCATAAAGTCCTCATCTAGCCCTGGTTGATCTGTCAATAACCTAATTACGGAAGGACTTTGTTGGGTTTTGGTTTCAGTACTTGGCCTCCTGGAATACCACACATGATTCACAGTGATGTGCTCACTCGTCACCCTGATTTAAAGACCTGGGCACCGGCCAGCCTGCGCTTCATAAATATACACTCCTCTCTCTGTTTCTCCCTGGAGAGGATACGGAGGAGATTGACTTGGTGGGGTCGGGAGTACGGTGAAAAGTACCTCTGTTTCCTCTTTTCCTCTTCCTCTCTCCCCTTCCTCTTTCTTTATAGTATCACTCCCTGCTCCTGCTGCTGGCTACTTGGTGGGGACATGTCGGTACAGTGAGCACTGCGTGCTGACATCACGCTGGTCGTGACCTACATTTTCCGTTTACATTTGATTAATTTAACAGATGCTCTTATCCAGAGCGACAATTACTGCATTCCTCTTACGATAACTGCGTGAGACAACAACATATCACAACCGTATTTCCTCAATAAAGTAGTTATCAGCAAAGTCAGTGGTAGTAGTAAAACACAAGTGCATTTAGTTATTTAAAAATAAAAATGGATGAGGGGGGTGTTTTCGGAAGATGGGTAGGGACTCCACTGTCCTGACGTTAAAGGAAAGCTTGTTCCCCATTGGGTTGCCAGGACAGAAGAGATTTGACTGGGCTGAGCAGGAGCTGCCCACCAATAGGGGTAGGAGGGCCAAGAGACCAGAGGGGGCCGAACCAAGTTCTCCTGGTGGGGGGTATATGGTTTGAGCATAGACTGAAGGTAGGGGAGGGCATTTTGGTGGTACTGGATCAGGTGTCACCGGCCAAGACTGGGCCAAGTCCGCAAAGAATGAGGGGAGGGGGGCGAGGGAGGTCCTCTCCTCATTATGGTTGTAGGGTAGTCCTGCCCTGTGAGGACAGTTGAGGACAGTGTGGGGGGTGGTGATAGGTACTGGATATGAATAATACAGCCTCTCTGACATCAGACTGTAGATTTAAAGCCACCCCCAGAGACTCTGGGTAACAGGCTGGCTAACAGAAAGACTGGGACACTTTCTCTTCCTCTTTTCTCTATTGTCCTCCCTTCCTTAATCCTTTCCTCTTTCTCATGTCTTCCTCCTTCTCGCTGTTTCTCTCTTCTCCTTCATTTGCACTCTTTTCTCTCTATATTTAGGCCTACTGTATTTTTCTTCCTACCGTCTCTGTCAGGCCTACAGTACAGTAATGACATGTGATGGCAGGTCCGACCTCTCTCTCTCTCTCTCTCTCTCTCCCTCTCTCTCCCGCTCTCTCTCTTGCACTCTCTCTTTCTCGCTCTCTCTCTCTCTCTCTCCCGCTCTCTCTCTCTTTCTCTCTCTCTCTCTCGCTCTCGCTCGCTCTCTCTGTCTCGCTCTCTGTCTCGCTCTCTGTCTCGCTCTCTGTCTGTCAGGCCTACAGTAATGACATGTGATGGCAGGTCCGGCCTCTCTCTTCGATCCAGCTCAGTCTAGTTCTCTGTATCTGTACTCTATTTCACCCTGCTGGCCTCAGGCACCAATCATCATCTCTCAGATCAGCATCTTTCTCTCTGTCCACACCAGGGCCAGTCCAGGGCGTCAGCAGCCTATCATCAGGTCGTTGATCAAGAAGAGAAAAAAAACATTGTCACTTGACAATACACAGATCCACGATCCCCCTCCCTGGCTCCCTCTCCTCATCACTCTCTTTGGCCCTTTTTGTCCTAAGTAGAACCTTACACCAGGTCCAAGAAGAGATTTGGGTCATTGTTGAATGGCTTTTTAAGAGTTGTTGACATGATATATGTATCTACATGGGGTATGGTTTAATTATAAAAGCAGTATGCATTGGTGTCCATGCCAGAATAAACAAGCCGTTTCCCGCTCACTTCCAGTCGTTGGCTTTAGCTGCTGTACAGTAACTGTACAGTTACAGAATGCTGTAGTCATGTGCTGCGTTGAGTCCCCCTAACCCTTTGAGCTGGACTGATGTCATCAGAACACAGTGTATCAACAGCCCACACAGTTCATTATTCTCTGTTGAATAATACCAGCTTCATTATGAGGGGAATAACTTGTATAACAAGCTACTTAGGAGTTATTACTTGGAGTTACTAAGTAATTACATAATGCCTATGTAATGGTTGATGTCAGTAAAATAAGGAAGACTAAAAGTACATGCTACCAATGGCCCCACGTTCAGTCCCCTTGTATTGGAGCTGTTCTTAAGATCTGTGTGTTCTTAAGATCTGTGTGTTCTTAAGATCTGTGTGTGCGTTTGCCCCCTGCAGAGAAAGCGGCTTTGGTGTCACCGGAAGACGAGGTGCAGAAGAGTGACATCTCGTCCAGTAGTCAGGGCATGGTGGAGAAAGAGGCTCTGGGGCCGCTGCTGCTCGAGGTGAGTGAAACAATAAAGCTTGGTGGAATTTGAATTTCAGTGAGAGAGGCAGGAAGTATCCATTGATTGGATAAATCAGTAATGCAGCTTTCTAAAGCACAGGTGCTCTTTTGTGAGAAATAATCATCTTATTGATTAGATAATCATCTTATTGAGAAGATAATCCTCTTATTGGTTGCTCATTAGTAAATACATGGGTAGTTAGATTGCACCTGCTCACAGTAGATTCATACAAAATTAGATAAAGTGTTGTGTATGTTTTTGTGTAAAAGCTCAAATGTAATTTTGAGGGATGACGGCAATTTAGTTAGAATCTCTCTGTCTTCGACATTTTCTCTGTATTGTCCAGAGTGATTCAATGACTGTATGTGTGGTACTCAGGTGATAGTTTCCCAGTGAGGCCCAGTGTCAGTATGCCACATTAGTTCCTGGCCCACTTTCCCTGGGGCTGGGGCTGAGAGAGAGGCTGAGGTCCTCCCCTTCTCCCTTTTTGTGTTCCCCTTCCTCCGGAGGTGTCCGTTTTCACTTCTCTTTTGTCCCTCCCTCTGTTTCGGGCCAGGCTCTGGACGGCTTCTTTTTTGTGGTGAACCGCGAGGGCCGGATGGTGTTTGTGTCGGAGAATGTGACGGGTTACCTAGGCTACACCCAGGAAGAGCTGATTACCTCCAGTGTCTACAGCATCCTCCATGTGGGAGACCACGGCGAGTTTGTCCGCAACTTGCTGCCCAAGAGCCTCGGTGAGGATGACAGGAGAGGTGGATGAGAGAAGAGGGGATGAGATGAGGCAGGAGATGATGGTGAAGGGAGGAGATGAGGGCGAGAGGGTGAAGGGAGGAGAGGAGGGCGAGAGGATGGAGAGAGGGGGGGGGGGGGGTAGGAGAGGTGGAAGAAGATGAGAAGAGAGAGAGAGAAGGGAGGAAAAGAGAGAATGACAAAAGAGAAAGAGGGGTTGATGTCGAGTAGGAGGAAATTACAAGGCGATGAAAGAGATGAGGAAGGAAGGAGAAGAAGAACATGATAACGGGGAGATGTAAGAGAGGAGGGGATCAATCAAATGTATTTTATAAAGCTATTTTTACATCAGCAGTTGTCACAAAGTGCTATCCAGAAACCCAGCCTAAAACCCCACAGAGAAAGCAATGCAGATGTAGAAGCACCCTGGCTAGGAAAAACTCACTAGAAAGGCAGGAACCTAGGGAGAAACCTAGAGAGGAACCAGGCTCTGAGAGGTGGCCAGTCCTCTTCTGGCTGTGCCAGCTGGAGATTATAAGAAAGAGTACATAACCATTAAGGATGGAGAGGAGGTAAGAGAGGAGAGGAACCTTTGCCTCTAGGTACAGTATCATAGCTGTCACAGATCATGTGACAACTAAACTTCAGTTTCAGTTTAAACTCACTAGACCCTCACTACTACTGTCTCGTTTATTCTCTCCTTATCCCCCTCTTCTCTCTCTCTCTACCCCAGATATGCCATCCTGTCTGTTTTCAAACCATTATTATTACATCACACACATTGGTTTTACCTGCCTCTGACTGTCATCCCGTCTCCCTCATCCTTTCTTTTCTTTGTCACACACTCTCCTGTATGTCCTGTGTGGTGGTGTGTGTCCCTGTTCCTAATGATGTGTCTGTCTGCCTACACCGTTACTGATGTTGTCTTTGTGTGTGTGTGTGCGTGTAGTGAACGGGGTGCCGTGGCCCCAGGAGCAGGGTCGGAGGAACAGTAACACATTTAACTGCCGGATGCTAAAGAGGCCTCCTGATGAGGTGGACTCAGAGAACCAGGAGGCACGACAGCAGTACGACATCATGCAGTGTTTTACTGTCTCCCAGCCCAAAGCCATGCCGGAGGAGGGAGATGGTGAGCTCATATACATACAGCTTACTGTACATACACAGATACATACAACTTACTGAACATACACAGATACATACAGCTTACTGTACATACACAGATACATACAGCTTACTGTACATACACAGATACATACAACTTACTGTACATACACAGATACATACAACTTACTGTACATACACAGATACATACAACTTACTGAACATACACAGATACATACAGCTTACTGTACATACACAGATACATGCCAGGTATGCACACAGATGTTTACATTCACACTCATGTCATACACATTCAAAAAGGTGTGTCAGCAGCATGACATCACGCTGGTCTTTACCTTGTCCTAACTAGACCAGAGCCGTATAGGAGAGAAAGAGTTAGACACGGTGACGCCCTGCTTATTACAGCTAACACACACACACACACACACCCATGTTAGAGGCTTAACTCTGACCTCTCCTGACATTTGATCTGTATTGTGCCCAGACCTGCAGAGCTGCCTGATCTGCATAGCCTGCCCGATGCCCCGCCCCCAGCAGCTACCCGCCATCCGCACTGAGTCCTTTATCACCAAACAGGACCCCACAGGTATCAACCCCTGACCTGTCACTTTTTACCTCTCAACTCTACCCTCTCACATAAAAACTCCATACACACACGCACACACTCTCCAATTTGTAGATTAGAGAGCTTTCATGTTGCTCCAGAAGGTGGACTAACTGGAGTGTTACACAATAAACAGGCTTGTTGGTAAACCTACCTAGAGAGGAAAGGCAAGGACTGTGTTTCAGCTCTCACTACTACTGTACATCTGACCTCATAATAGACCACCGTTACTAGTGTGTGTGTGTGCGTGTGTCCAGGGAAGATCATCTCCATAGAGACCAGTGCTCTGCGGGCGACAGGGCGACCGGGCTGGGAGGACCTGGTCAGGAAGTGTATCTACGCCTTCTTCCAGCCGCAAGGCAAAGAACCCTCCCACGCCAAGAAGCTGCTCCACGAGGGTGAGGAGAAGGGGAGTGGGGAGAAAAGGGGAGGATGAGGAAGAGAAGAGAAGGGGAGGAAGAGAGGGGAGAGAAAGGGAGGATGAGGAAGAGAAGGGGGGAGTGGGGAGAGAAAGGGAGGAATAGAAGGGGAGGATGAGGAAGAGAAGGGGAGGATGAGGAAGAGAAGGAGTGGGGAGAGAAGGGGAGTAAGAGAAGGGGGGAGTGGGGAGAGAAGGGGAGGATGAGGACTAGAAGGGGGTGGGAAGAGAAGGGGAGGATGAGGAAGAGAAGGGGAGGATGAGGAAGAGAAGGGGAGGATGAGGAAGAGAAGGGGGGATGAGGAAGAGAAGGGGGTGGAAAAGAGAGCGGAAAGAGAAACGTTATGTACTATTGTTAATAATCAGGCTGTAACAACACAGTACCCCCATATCGTACCATTACAGAAACATCTTTCTTTTATTTCATAAAGAACGCCACACTGATCAGTAGCTCAATTGTTGTTTGTGTGTCTGTGTGTGTGTGTGTCTGTGTGTGTGTGTGTTGCCAGTGATGACCCATGGCACGGCCATCAGTCCTCTTTACCGGTTCAACCTGAGCGATGGGACCCCCCTCAGCGCTCAGACCCGCTGCAAGTTCTGCTGCCCCCCTAACCATGACGTTCAGCCCTTCATCATGGGCATTCACACTATCGACAGGTGACTCGCACACAACCGCACACGCGCGCATGAACACACACACTGGCAAGTCATATGGATCAAGTAGAATATATGTCTTTATTGCCAATCAACAATGGTTGGAATGGTAGGAATTGACCCGATGTAAACAATGTAAACAGAAAATACATTTCCAGAATATTTCTCTCACCCAGCTGATGTTTTGCTCTTGTTTTCCTTTTGTAGGGAACACAACACTGCTAGCTCTCAGGAAAACACTAACTCCAGCCTTCTACTGACCCATAGGAGCCCTGCTCCATCCCACTCCCCTGCCCTCCCCCCGGGCAGCGAGGCCAGCCAAGCCCCAGGCCCCACCTCGGGCCTCCATCTCAACAACGGCAAAAGCTCCAGCACCACCTCCCCCACCACACCCACCAGCCATTCAGCAGGGTACCTGACGCCCACCCGGTTGTGTCCTCAGCAGGTCAACAGCCCCTCGCCCCTGGGAAGCCCCCTTACTGCCACCCCTACCTCATTTATGTCGCCCAGACCCCCCAGGGCCAGTCCGGGGCTGGGCGGCAGCCCGCGTGTCCCAGGGAACCCCTTCTCCCCTTCCACCCCTGGCCTGCACTCTCCGGCACTGTCCCTGGGAGGTGGAGCTGGTGGCGGTGGAAGTGGAATCCTCAGCCGGCACCACTCTGGTGGGGACGGTGGAGCAGGGACCCCCCTGAGTTTCTCTCTGCCCTCCCCTTTACCTCAGAGGCAGGCCAGCACCCCCACCAGCTCCCCAGCACGCCCTCCCCCCGCCAAGCCCCCCGAGGGAGGAGGAGGAGGTGGGGGCGGAGAGGACCTGACTAAAGGAAAATTAGGGGGGAACTCCAAACTCAACCAGCCCCTGGACAACGGTGGCGTGGGGGCGCCTAGGGACCCCAAAAACACATCTACCAAACCCACCTCCACCCCTCAGTGCCCGGCCTCCCACAGCACGCTGACGGAGCGCCACAAGATCCTCCACCGCCTCCTGCAGGACAGCAGCCCGGCTGAGGGCAGCAACGGCAAGGAGTCTGAAATCAAGAAGGAGCCTCCTGCCAGCCCTGCCACCGCCAACCCCAACGGACCCCCCAGCACCCCTCAGGACCACCAGCTGCTGCGCTTCCTCCTGGACACGGATGAGAAGGACCTGGGCGACCTGCCCCCTCCGGCCGCTCTCAGCCTGCAGACGGTCCGGGTCAAGACTGAGAAGAGGGCCAGCGGGGACACGACGCCCTGCGCTGCAGCCTGCGCCAGCCCCAAGCCCAAACCGAGCCCTGCAGACAGCAGGCCGTCCAGAGACCTGGTACTGTCTGCAGCCCTACTCCTCCCGCCTGCAGTCTACAGCTCACACCTCATACACAGTCCCTGCAGTATCCAGATGCAGCAAGATCACGTCCCAGACATGCAGACCTCTCAGACACTTTAAGTTTGGGGTTATAGTTAAGGTTAGGTTTTAGGGTAAGGGCTGGGAGTTAGGATTATAGGGACTTCTAGGACTTCTGTTGCTGGGGTGGTCACAGTGGCTGGCTGGCTGAGTGGATGCTGCTGCGGCCTTCTAAAGGGAGCATGTGATTCGCTGCTGTATTTGTTCTACTTACGTTGAGCCCATAGTAACTCACCCTTAGGCAGGAGCTAGTTGTGTTAATTTGTGGCCCCTTCTCTTCAACTTTGTCTCTCTCCAGCACAGAGCTACCAGCAGCAGCCTTGGAAGTTCTTTGACCTTTACTCTCTTTCCCTCTCTCCCTCAGTTCCCCAGTGGATCTGCTGACCTGGACCCTCTCAGCCAGCTGCTGCCCACCCTCAGGGGCCCTGCAGGGGCCAAGCAGGGCAGCGAGGAGCAGGGTGGTCCCCAGACCCAAGCCCTGTCGTACCATAGCCAAACCCAACCTCAACCACGGCTCCATTCACCTCCACAGCCCCAGACACAGCCTTGGCTCCAATCACCTCTTCAAACCAAACCTCAGAACCATCTCCAGCTTCAGTCCCCTACCCAGCTTCAGTCCCCTACCCAGCTTCAGTCCCCTACCCAGCTTCAGTCCCCTACCCAGCTTCAGTCCCCTACCCAGCTTCAGTCCCCTACCCAGCTTCCGTCACCCACCCAGCTTCCATCCCCTACTCAGCTTCAGTCCCCTACCCAGCTTCAGTCACCTACCCAGCTTCAGTCCCCTACCCAGCTTCAGTCCCCTACCTTACTCCAGCCCAGTGGGGCCAACATTGTCAAGGCCGTGACCGTGAAGAGGGAGCCTCCTGGAAGACCAAGCCGAGGTATGGCAGGAATAAAAGGGGGTCAGGAGTAGAGGTCGACCGATTATGAATATTCAACGCTGATACTGATTATAGGAGGACCAAAAAAAGCCGATACTGATTAATCTGCCGATTTTTTTATTTTATTTTTTGTAATAATGACAATTACAACAATACGGAATGAACACTTACAGTGGGGCAAAAAAGTATTTAGTCAGCCACCAATTGTGCAAGTTCTCCGACTTAAAAAGATGAGGCCTGTAATTTTCATCATATGTACACTTCAACTATGACAGACAAAATGAGAGGGAAAATCCAGAAAATCACATTGTAGGATTTTTTATGAATTTATTTGCAAATTATGGTTGAAAATAAGTATTTGGTCAATAACAAAAGTTTATCTCAATACTTTGTTATATACCCTTTGTTGGCAATGACAGAGGTCAAACATTTTCTGTAAGTCTTCACAAAGTTTTCACACACTTGCCGGTATTTTGGCCCATTCCTCCATGCAGATCTCCTCTAGAGCAGTGCTGTTTTGGGGCTGTTGCTGGGCAACACGGACTTTCAACTCCCTCCAAAGATTTTCTATGGGGTTTAGATCTGGAGACTGGCTAGGCCACTCCAGGACCTTGAAATGCTTCTTACGAAGCCACTCCTTCATTGCCCGGGCGGTGTGTTTGGGATCATTGTCATGCTGAAAGACCCAGCCACGTTTCATCTTCAATGCCCTTGCTGATGGAAGGAGGTTTTCACTCAAAATCTCACGATACATGGCCCCATTCATTCTTTCCTTTACACGGATCAGTCGTCCTGGTCCCTTTGCAGAAAGAAAGCCCCAAAGCATGATGTTTCCACCCCCATGCTTCACAGTAGGTATGGTGTTCTTTGGATGCAACTCAGCATACTTTGTCCTCCAAACACGACGAGTTGAGTTTTTACCAAAAAGTTATATTTTGGTTTCATCTGACCATATGACATTCTCCCAATCTTCTTCTGGATCATCCAAATGCTCTCTAGCAAACTTCAGACGGGCCTGGACATGTACTGGCTTAAGCAGGGGGACACGTTTGGCACTGCAGGATTTGAGTCCCTGGCGGCGTAGTGTGTTACGGATGGTAGGCTTTGTTACTTTGGTCCCAGCTCTCTGCAGGTCATTCACTAGGTCCCCCCGTGTGGTTCTGGGATTGTTGCTCACCGTTCTTGTGATAATTTTGACCCCACGGGGTGAGATCTTGCGTGAAGCCCCAGATCGAGGGAGATTATCAGTGGTCTTGTATGTCTTCCATTTCCTAATAATTGCTCCCATAGTTGATTTCTTCAAACCAAGCTGCTTACCTATTGCAGATTCAGTCTTCCCAGCCTGGTGCAGGTCTACAATTTTGTTTCTGGTGTCCTTTGACAGCTCTTTGGTCTTGGCCATAGTGGAGTTTGGAGTGTGACTGTTTGAGGTTGTGGACAGGTGTCTTTTATACTGATAACAAGTTCAAACAGGTGCCATTAATACAGGTAACGAGTGGAGGACAGAGGAGCCTCTTAAAGAACAAGTTACAGGACTGTGAGAGCCAGATATCTTGCTTGTTTGTAGGAGAGCAAATACTTATTTTCCACCATAATTTGCAAATTAATTAATTACAAATCCTACAATGTGATTTTCTGGATTTTTGTCTTCTCATTTTGTCTGTCATAGTTGAAGTGTACCTATGATGAAAATTACAGGCCTCTCTCATCTTTTTAAGTGGGAGAACTTGCACAATTGGTGGCTGACTAAATACTTTTTTGCCCCACTGTATTTTAACTTAATATAATACATCAATAAAAATCAATTTAGCCTCAAATAATTAATGAAACATGCTCAATTTGGTTTAAATAATGCAAAAACAAAGTGTTGGAGAAGTAAAAGTGCAATATGTGCCATGTAAAAAAGCTAACGTTTGAGTTCTTGCTCAGAACATATGAAAGTTGGTGGTTCCTTTTAACATGAGACTTCTATATTCCAAGGTAGAGGTTTTAGGTTGTAGTTAATATAGTATTTATAGGACATTTCACATCGGTTACACCAGCCATTAGGCTTGAAGTCATAAACAGCACTGTGCTTGCAAAGAGCTGCTGGCAAAACGCACGAAAGTGCTGTTTGAATGAATGCTTATGAGCCTGTTGCTGCCTACCATCACTCAGTCAGACTGCTCTATCAAATCATAGACTTAATTATAACATAACACACAGAAATACGAGCCTTTGGTCATTAATATGGTCGAATCCGGAAACTATCATTTTCGAAAACAAAACGTTTATTATTTCAGTGAAATACGGAACAGTTCAGTATTTTATCTCACGGGTGGCATCCTTAAGGCTAAATATTCTTGTTACATTGCACAACCTTCAATGTTATGTCATAATTACGTTAAATTCTGGCAAATTAGTTCGCAATGAGCCAGGCTGCCCAAACTGTTGCATATACCCTGACTCTGTGTGCAATGAACTCAAGAAAAGTGACACAATTTCACCTGGTTAATTAATATTGCCTGCTAACCTGGATTTCTTTTAGCTAAATATGCAGGTTTAAAAATATATACTTCTGTGTATTGATTTTAAGAAAGGCATTGGTGTTTATGGTTAGGGACAGACGTCCAACGATTGTACTTTTTTCATAAATGCGCTTTTATTAAATCATCCCCCAGCGTTGCATTGATTATATGCTACGCGGCACACGCTATATAAACTAGTAATATCATCAACCATGTGTAGTTAACTAGTGATTATGATTGATTGATTGTTTTTTATAAGATAAGTTTAATGCTAGCTAGCAACTTACCTTGGCTTCTACTGCATTCGCGTAACAGGCAGTCTCCTTGTGGAGTGCAATGAGAGGCAGGTGGTTATAGCGTTGGACAAGTTAACTGTAAGGTTGCAAGACTGAATCCCCCGAGCTGACAAGGTGAAAATCTGTCATTCTGCCCCTGAACAAGGCAGTTAACCCACCGTTCCTAGGCCGTCATTGAAAATAAGAATGTGTTCTTGACTGACTTGCCTAGTTAAATAAAGGTATAAAAAAAACTGCAAAATCGGTGCCAAAAAATTCAGATTTTCGATTGTTATGAAAACTTGAAATCGGTCCTAATTAATCGGCCATTCCGATTAATCGGTCGACCTCTAGTCAGGAGTGAGGGGTCACGATAAAGGGTCAGAGGGCAAGAGGCCCCTGACTCCACACCCCGCTGTATGCTGCCTGTTTTCATTTTTAGTGTGGCCCCCCAGGAAATTACTTGTCCTGACCGTGTGTCTGTTTGTGACTGCAGGGCTCACTGATGGCTCCAGCCTGCAGAACCAGTCACACTTTGACTTCTGCAGCCCCAGCCAGAGACCGGGACAAGGGGAACTCTTCCAGACACCCAAAGGCAGCAGCCCCTTTAAAGAGCCTGGACTAATGAACTCATTCGGCTCCAACACCGGTATGAACCAGAATATGCTCATATCAAATATCTGGAATTACATAATTACTACATAATAAAATGGAATCTATGGGTTAGTTGTTTGTTTCTTGGTGGTTCATTAAGAGTGTGTGTGCTGTCCTCCAGCGTTGTCTAAGATAGAGACAGATTCTCAGCAGTTCCAGACCCTGGCCCTGACTGAGACTCTGTCCTTTGATGGAGGCGTGGGAAACCCTGTGCAAGCCTCTCTGGCGTCCCCTCAGGAGTGAGTATAGTACTTCTATGTAGAAGAAACACACAGACACATTCTTTGCTCACATTCCAATGCACAGGCACACAGAAACAAACCTTGCCCATCTTTATATTGCATCGACACACTCCCATGTTCCGGACTCCCCCTGTGTGTGGAGCAGGCAGTGTGTCCCGTGCCCACTGGATGAGCTGCTGTGCCCCCCCACCACCCCCGAGGGACGTAACGACGAGAAGGCCCTCCTGGACCAGCTGGTGTCCTTCCTGAGTGGCACAGATGAGAGCGAGTTGGCTGAGCTGGACCGAGCCCTGGGCATCGACAAGCTGGTGAAGGTACCAGAGGAGGAGAATGATAGTAGATTGCATTTGTCTTTTTTAAGTGTTGCGATTGTTACCTATATACGGAAGAGGACAGGCACTGTCATACTCTACTACACTACGGAGGTGAATGAGCGTTAAATATAGAGAGTTAATTGAAATTCCTGTCCAAAGCACCCCAGAATAGTTTCTTTCCATCAGTATAGTAGTGCAATCATCGACGCATGCTTGATGTAATGATTTGTTTGTTCCTGGGGTGTTTGTTGGACTGTAATTAACCCAGTATTGACCCTGACCATTCCTCTCCCCAGGGCGGCTGCTTCGACCCCGTACCTCAACGGTTCCCCTCCCAGCCTCCTGCCACCACCCCCATCTCCATGGACCCCAAGCTGCCCGGCTACCCCTCTCAGTTCAACCCTGGCCCCCCTGCCCAGTTCCCTCCAGAGATAGCAGGGGTGCAGAGTATGGGGGGCTTCGGTGCACCCAGGGGGGCCTTCCCTGGTGGCATGATGCTGAGGCCTGGCATGGGCAGAGCTGCTGGCATGACCAACCAGCTCCGGCTGCCTCCCAACCAGCTGAGGTTACAGCTGCAACAGAGGCTGCAGGGCCCACAGCAGGTGGGATGGGCTGGGCAGGGCAAAGCGGGTACATCAGGGGTTGCAGACTTTTGTTCCAACACAGCCCTAACAAACTAGATTAAGCTACATAAGACCAGGTGTGTGCACTCTCTGAGCAGTAAATGGATCCGTTAACCTCTCTGGGATATGTGGGACGCTAGCGTCCCACCTGGCCAAAAGCCAGGGAAAATGCAGAGCGCCAAATTCAAATAAATTACTATAAAATCAAACTTTCATTAAATCACACATGCAAGATAGCAAATTAAAGCTACACTTGTTATGAATCAAATCAAATCAAATGTTATTTGTCACATACACATGGTTAGCAGATGTTAATGCGAGTGTAGCGAAATGCTTGTGCTTCTAGTTCCGACAATGCAGTAATAACGAACAAGTAATCTAACTAACAATTCCAAAAAAACTACTGTCTTATACACAGTGTAAGGGGATAAGGAATATGTACATAAGGATATATGAATGAGTGATGGTACAAAGCAGCATAGGCAAGATACAGTAGATGATATCGAGTACAGTATAACATATGAGATGAGTATGTAAACAAAGTGGCATAGTTAAAGTGGCTAGTGATATATTTACATAATTTCCCATCAATTCCCATTATTAAAGTGGCTGGAGTTGAGTCAGTGTCATTGACAGTGCGTTGGCAGCAGCCACTCAATGTTAGTGGTGGCTGTTTAACAGTCTGATGGCCTTGAGATAGAAGCTGTTTTTCAGTCTCTCGGTCCCAGCTTTGATGTACTGACCTCGCCTTCTGGATGACAGCGGGGTGAACAGGCAGTGGCTCGGGTGGTTGATGTCCTTGATGATCTTTATGGCCTTCCTGTAGCATCGGGTGGTGTAGGTGTCCTGGAGGGCAGGTAGTTTGCCCCCGGTGATGCGTTGTGCAGACCTCACTACCCTCTGGATAGCCTTACGGTTGAGGGCGGTGCAGTTGCCATACCAGGCGGTGATACACCCCGCCAGGATGCTCTCGATTGTGCATCTGTAGAAGTTTGTGAGTGCTTTTGGTGACAAGCCGAATTTCTTCAGCCTCCTGAGGTTGAAGAGGCGCTGCTGCGCCTTCTTCACGATGCTGTCTGTGTGAGTGGACCAATTCAGTTTGTCTGTGATGTGTATGCCAAGGAATTTAAAACTTGCTACCCTCTCCACTACTGTTCCATCGATGTGGATAGGGGGGTGTTCCCTCTGCTGTTTCCTGAAGTCCACAATCATCTCCTTAGTTTTGTTGACGTTGAGTGTGAGGTTATTTTCCTGACACCACACTCCGAGGGCCCTCACCTCCTCCCTGTAGGCCGTCTCGTCGTTGTTGGTAATCAAGCCTACCACTGTTGTGTCGTCCGCAAACTTGATGATTGAGTTGGAGGCGTGCGTGGCCACGCAGTCGTGGGTAAACAGGGAGTACAGGAGAGGGCTCAGAACGCACCCTTGTGGGGCCCCAGTGTTGAGGATCAGAGGGGTGGAGATGTTGTTGCCTACCCTCACCACCTGGGGGGCGGCCCGTCAGGAAGTCCAGTACCCAGTTGCACAGGGCGGGGTCGAGACCCAGGGTCTCGAGCTTGATGACGAGCTTGGAGGGTACTATGGTGTTGAATGCCGAGCTGTAGTCGATGAACAACATTCTCACATAGGTATTCCTCTTGTCCAGATGGGTTAGGGCAGTGTGCAGTGTGGTTGAGATTGCATCGTCTGTGGACCTATTTGGGCGGTAAGCAAATTGGAGTGGGTCTAGGGTGTCAGGTAGGGTGGAGGTGATATGGTCCTTGACTAGTCTCTAAGCACTTCATGATGACGGATGTGAGTGCTACGGGGCGGTAGTCGTTTAGCTCAGTTACCTTAGCTTTCTTGGGAACAGGAACAATGGTGGCCCTCTTGAAGCATGTGGGAACAGCAGACTGGTATAGGGATTGATTGAATATGTCCGTAAACACACCGGCCAGCTGGTCTGCGCATGCTCTGAGGGCGCGGCTGGGGATGCCGTCTGGGCTTGCAGCCTTGCGAGGGTTAACACGTTTAAATGTCTTACTCACCTCGGCTGCAGTGAAGGAGAGACCGCATGTTTTCGTTGCAGGCCGTGTCAGTGGCACAGTATTGTCCTCAAAGCGGGCAAAAAAGTTATTTAGTCTGCCTGGGAGCAAGACATCCTGGTCCGTGACTGGGCTGGATTTCTTCCTATAGTCCGTGATTGACTGTAGACCCTGCCACATGCCTCTTGTGTCTGAGCCGTTGAATTGAGATTCTACTTTGTCTCTGTACTGGCGCTTAGCTTGTTTGATAGCCTTGCGGAGGGAATAGCTGCACTGTTTGTATTCGGTCATGTTACCAGACACCTTGCCCTGATTAAAAGCAGTGGTTCGCGCTTTCAGTTTCACACGAATGCTGCCATCAATCCACGGTTTCTGGTTAGGGAATGTTTTAATCGTTGCTATGGGAACGACATCTTCAACGCACGTTCTAATGAACTCGCACACCGAATCAGTGTATTCGTCAATGTTGTTATCTGACGCAATACGAAACATCTCCCAGTCCACGTGATGGAAGCAGTCTTGGAGTGTGGAGTCAGCTTGGTCGGACCAGCGTTGGACAGACCTCAGCGTGGGAGCCTCTTGTTTTAGTTTCTGTCTGTAGGCAGGGATCAACAAAATGGAGTCGTGGTCAGCTTTTCCGAAAGGGGGGCGGGGCAGGGCCTTATATGCGTCGCGGAAGTTAGAGTAACAATGATCCAAGGTCTTTCCACCCCTGGTTGTGCAATCGATATGCTGATAAAATTTAGGGAGTCTTGTTTTCAGATTAGCCTTGTTAAAATCCCCAGCTACAATGAATGCAGCCTCCGGATAAATTGTTTCCAGTTTGCAGAGAGTTAAATAAAGTTCGTTCAGAGCCATCGATGTGTCTGCTTGGGGGGGGATATATACGGCTGTGATTATAATCGAAAATAATTCTCTTGGCAGATAATGCGGTCTACATTTGATTGTGAGGAATTCTAAATCAGGTGAACAGAAGGATTTGAGTTCCTGTATGTTTCATTCATCACACCATGTCACGTTGGCCATAAGGCATACGCCCCCACCCCTCTTCTTACCAGAAAGATGTTTGTTTCTGTCGGCGCGATGCGTGGAGAAACCCGTTGGCTGCACCACTTCGGATAGCGTCTCTCCGGTGAGCCACGTTTCCGTGAAGCAAAGAACATTACAGTCTCTGATGTCCCTCTGGAATGCTACCCTTGCTCGGATTTCATCAACCTTGTTGTCAAGAGACTGGACATTGGCAAGAAGAATGCTAGGGAGTGGTGCACGGTGTGCCCGTCTCCGGAGTCTGACCAGAAGACCGCCTCGTTTCCCTCTCTTTCGGAGTCGTTTTTTTGGGTCGCTGCATAGGATCCGCTCCGTTGTACTGTTTGTAAGGCAGAACACAGGATCCGCGTCGCGAAAAACATATTCTTGGTCGTACTGATGGTGAGTTGACGCTGATCTTATATTCAGTAGTTCTTCTCGACTGTATGTAATGAAACCTAAGATGACCTGGGGTACTAATGTAAGAAATAACACGTAAAAAAACAAAAAACTGCATAGTTTCCTAGGAACGCGAAGCGAGGCGGCCATCTCTGTCGGCGCCGGAAGTACGCCAGCAAACATGTCAGATTTCAAAAAGGCTTTTCGGTCGAAAGCAAATGATGCTATTATCTGAGGATAGCACCTCCCTAAACAAAGAGAGAAAAGCATATTTCAACCCTGCAGGCGCGACACAAAATGCAGAAATAAAAATATAATTCATGCCTTACCTTTGACGAGCTTCTTTTGTTGGCACTCCAATATGTCCCATAAACATCACAAATGGTCCTTTTGTTCGATTAATTCCGTCGATATATATCCAAAATGTCAATTTATTTGGCGCTTTTGATCCAGAAAAACACTGGTTCAAACTTGCGCAATGTGACTACAAAATATCTCAAAAGTTTCCTGTAAACTTTGACAAAACATTTCAAACTACTTTTGTAATACAACTTTAGGTATTTTTTTACGTAAATAATCGATAAAATTGAAGACTGGATGATCTGTGTTCAATACAGGAGGAAAACAAACTGTAGCATGCTTTCTGGTCACGCACCTCTATCTAACAGTACACTTCAAGTGATCCTCGTTCAAGATGGCCGTACTTCTTCATTACACAAAGGAAAAACCTCAACCAATTTCTAAAGACTGTTGACATCCAGTGGAAGTGATATAAACTACAAGATTGTCCCTTACAAATCTGGATTCCCAATGAAAACCATTGAAAAGAGAGTGACCTCAAAAAATAAATAATCTGAATGGTTTGTCCTTGGGGTTACACCTGCTAAATAAGTTCTGTTATACTCACAGACATGATTCAAACAGCTTTAGAAACTACAGAGTGTTTTCTATCCAAATCTACTAATGATATGCATATCTTATCTTCTGGGGATGAGTAGCTGGCAGTTGAATTTGGGCATGCATCTGGACGTGAAAATACTGCCCCCTGTCACCAAGAAGTTAAATGCCAACAGACACTGCTGCTCAAGAGGACCACGATTACCTACCCAGGCTGATTACCTACCCAGGCTGGCCCACTCCCCTGGTCCACTTTTCTAATATGGACGTAGTTGATTCCCTTCTCTCCTCTACACAGGAGGGGGTGAGCTTTAACAGGCCTTGTTGATGTTAATGAAGCCTGTGTCACGCAGCATTGCCTTTTAATCCCAGTCAGAGCCCGTGCTCGTTAAACACTGGCTCAGCAATAGTAAATCTCAGGCAGCCCTGCATTGTATTAATGTGCCATTGTGTTGTGTGGCTAAGCAGAGCTAGCTATCTTGGTGAAATGGGTAGTCATGTGAGGTGGCCTCCTACGACCCATTATGGTACAGAAGAACAAACAGGGGAACTAAAGGGCTGCTACAAGCCCCTCTATGGTAGGGGAGTACTGAACCTCTCTCTCACCATCATTTATGCTGAGAGAGAGAGGATTATTCTGACTTTAGTGATTATTCTGCTAGATGATCAGGTTGGTTTCAAAGACCTCATGGCAAAGTAAAGGATATTAAGAATATTGTTCTCATAACTGGTCTTCTCACACTTCTCTTTATCAAATATTAGGTTCCCTTTTCCCTCTCAACCACTTCTCTTCTCTCTATCTGCTCTCACTCACTCCCTCCTCTCTCGTCTCTCTATCATTTCAACTCTGAGTCCGCTCCCTCCCTCCTCTCCTCTATCAGTCCTGTGACTCACTCCCCCTCGCTCTCTCTCTCTCCCAGCTGCAGAACAGGCTGGCTGCCATGAGCCCGTTCCCAGGGGAAGCTCACGTTGCCATGGGGATGCGTCAGGGAGGGCAGCAGCCTCAGATGCCCTCTCAGGTGAGTGTTTTTGGGGATCTCACAATCATATGCTCCCTTCTCTCTTGTTCTCGTTGTTTACTCTTCCTCTATTTCTGTATTGCGGCATGGTGTGTATTGAGGAAGTCCTGAGCATTGTAGCTAGTTATACTGAATTATTAGTATGAAAACTAAGTGCCCTATTCTGTTCTCCATCCGCTAATCCCTCTCCCTCTCTCTGAATAAAGTTCCTTCCAGTCTATTTCAGATGATTTAGTTAATTTGGGAAACTGAGGGCTGTTTGGTAGATAAAAAGTCCCCTATTTTCTCTCTGTCCCTGCAGCCTCCTCTGAACGCCCAGATGCTGGCCCAGAGGCAGCGGGAGCTCTACAGCTTCCAGCACCGCCAGAGACAACTCCTGCAGCAGAAGGTCATGTTGATGAGGCAGGGCATGGGGGGTGGTGGGCCTATGGGAGCCACCAGGGGACAAAAAGGACCCCAGCCACAGCAACAACAGTTTGGCTACCCTCCAGGCTACAGCCCCATTCCAGGGAACCCACCCAGCTCCCCCAGCCTATTCAACCCCATGGGAGGGACCCAGGACCCTAAGTTGTCAGGCCAGGGCCCTATGGGCAGCCAGGCAACTATGATGGGGGGGATGCAGGGACAGTTTGGGGGGGCGGTGAACTCGGCGGTGCAGCCTGTGCTCTTCCAGCAGTTTGGAGGACCAGGTGAGTGACTAGGCTACATGGGAATCCACCATAACCACTGTCTATAACATCTGAAATTGTCAGTACAATGTGCTGTTAATATCAATATCAAAATAGCATATAATGTGCTGAGATTGTCCATATCAAAATAGCATATAATGTGCTGAGATTGTCAATATCAAAATAGCATATAATGTGCTGAGATTGTCAATATCAAAATAGCATATAATGTGCTGAGATTGTCAATATCAAAATAGCATATAATGTGCTGAGATTGTCAATATCAAAATAGCATATAATGTGCTGAGATTGTCAATATCAAAGTAGCATATAATGTGCTGAGATTGTCCATATCAAAGTAGCATATAATGTGCTGAGATTGTCAATATCAAAATAGCATATAATGTGCTGAGATTGTCAATATCAAAAAGTAGTGTGCAGACAGGTTCAATAGAAAATGGAATAAAGTGCTGCTGACAAATATCAATATCAAAATGGTCTAGACTCTAGAATGTTCTAACAGCATCTCTTTGTCCTTCTCCTCAAAGGTATGGTCCAGCAAGGAGACCCCTCGTTCCCTCCAGAGCTCAGCCCCACCAGTCCCCTGCTGTCCCCTCAGAACTCCACCACCCAGAGTCCTCTGCTCCAGCAGGCCCAGCCTCCTCCTGGGTACCAGTCACCTGACATGAAGAGTTGGCAGCAAGCTGGCATGGGCGGAAACAGGTGAGGTGGCCAGAGCCATGCCTGTGTAAATTGCATAGTCTGTTATTGTTATTTACATAGAAAGTACATGGTCAGATGATTAATACATCATTTTTACATAATTGCTTGTTTGTTTCTTAGAGGATTATTTCAAACAATCACTTATGTAACATTATACCAGATGTGTTTAATTATTTGAAGTGAAGATGGTACCAAAATGTATCGACTGCTTCTATATCATTTCCTAGTAATTGTAATGACCAGATATAGCAACTGAAAGAAGAGTGTACATTAAGCCACTGGTATCATGAATGTGTGTTCTGTCTGTGTCAGCTTGTTCAGCCAGTCTGGTCAGACGACGCCCCAGGCCTTTGGGCAACAGGGGGTCTACAACAACATGAGTATCACTGTGTCAATGGCAGGAGGCTCAGGGGCGGTGGGCTCGCTACCTTCCATTGGACCACCTGTTGGCATGGGCAACAGTAACCTTGGTGACATCAACTCCATGTGTAACGATCAGGTGAGGGTGCCACACCTGATGTCAGCCGCTTCAACTTAGAAGTCAAGTACAAAAGCAATAACGGACCGTCCAAGCTGCCCTTAACTGACCAAAACTGTTTCACTAATGTCCTCCTCTCTCCCTCCTCTCCTCATCAGGTACAGCAGGTTCAAGTGTTTGCCGACGTCCAGTGTACGGTGAACCTGGTGGGCAGCGACTCCTACCTAAACCAGCCGGGGTCCATAGGCACCCAGAAGGGCCCCCAGGGGCCTCAGAGCAGCCAGTCCCAGCAGAAGAGCCTCCTCCAGCAGCTCCTCACAGAGTGACTCCTCAGCTCAGCCGCTTGCCAGGAGAGAGGTGCTCCACAGACCACCGACCTCTTCTCTTTCTCACCTTTGGTTTTAGACACCTGCCTGCCGGACTGGTTAGGAGGGCCCTGGGATGGAGACTGAGGTCCAGGTAAGAGTGTGTCTGACCTGCCAGCCTGCCAGCCAGCCTCAGCCCATACCGTACCATAAGGCAGCAGCTATTGTTCAGCGCTCATTCCTGGTTACCTACTTTCAACACAAATTCTGCTTTCTGTTCTGAGAAAGGAATCAGCTTCCGGTTTTGCCAAGTCGTTGTGGTTGTCAAAAAAGGGTCTGGTTCCTAATTGCCCGTTCCGTCAGGTCCATCGCAGCAGTGCATCTTGGGAATGTGATCAACATGCAGCTGAGCTCAGCTGTAGTTGGTTAACCCGTCGTCTCAACTTTTGCTCTAGCGTGGGGTGGCGTTGTGGGGACAACGTTTGGGAATGTTAGGTTTTTAACCTCTGCAGTGGGAAGCTCAGTTTCAGCTGGATCTGTGACTGACTAGCTCTCTCCATTGCAGTGCCTGATGGGAGGAAATTCCCAGCTCTCGTTTTTTTTGTTTCTCTGTTCTGGTCGTCTGCATCGTCAGGACAACAAGCAGCCGGGATGGGATGGGATGGGAGATTGCGCTGCTCTGCTCAGTTGGCCACACCATCTTTCACATTTTCAAACCACCAGACTGTCAAAGTAACTGTCTGTCTTACACATTTATCTCCTCAGCAGCTGTGAATATGAGCCATGTTGGGCTCTCCTTGGCCTATCAGTATGGTTTGTCATGTGTAACCGTGCAGGTGGGTAGTATTGTACAGCACAGATGGACAAAAAATTGGGATGAGTTCACACTTTCTACTTTCCTTTCAAAAGCGTCATTTAATTACTCTGAAATGCAACTGTCGTTTTTAGCTCAAACTATACATTGTGATTCAATGCGGTTTTCTTCCGTTTTTTTATTTGAGAGTAACATGTCAGTTATTTTTTTTTTTTAAGGCGATATTTGGCATTATGAAAATGTAACTCTGCTAAATGTGCTCTGTGTTCTGTAATGTGAAAAAAGAAAATCTCGGTATAAGAATTTGATTGATTTTAGAAATGGCTAGCTCTGCTCTTTTGGCATCCCTTTGAATGTTTTAAATCCCCTAAAATGTACCTCAAAACGAACAAGAATGGGTTCTCAATATTACACAATGACATAAATAGGTTCTAACTCGTAACCGTAGAACTTCCTCACTCAGAAGTGATGGAAGTTGAATGGGGTGTTTTCTTGGAAACACTGTGCTCTCTCTCCTCCAACTCTCTGCCTGTGATGATGTCATTCCACTGGCCACACACTACAGCTCTTTTTGACTGCTCATGTGACTACTGTTGCCCAGTCAGACACTGTCTATCAGCGCTAACCTCTGATATTTTACTATACACATTCAGTCGCATAGAAAGTCTGGCCAAAAAACACCATGTTTTATTTATGTGGGTAAACAATAACCTATTAACAAGCAATAAAGCGGAAAATGAAGAGAAAGCAACAACAGAAAGAGCAAAGTTCGGCGACGTAATGATAATGAAAAATCAAGTCTAATTTGGCTTTTGGCTTCTCTGCTCTATCCCGGGTATGTGTATTTCTCTGCTCTATCCCGGGTGTGTGTATTTCTCTGCTCTATCCCGGGTATGTGTATTTCTCTGCTCTATCCCGGGTATGTGTATTTCTCTGCTCTATCCCGGGTATGTGCATTTCTCTGCTCTATCCCGGGTATGTGTATTTCTCTGCTCTATCCAGGGTATGTGTATTTCTCTGCTCTATCCCGGGTATGTGTATTTCTCTGCTCTATCCCGGGTGTGTGTATTTCTCTGCTCTATCCCGGGTATGTGTATTTCTCTGCTCTATCCCGGGTATGTGTATTTCTCTGCTCTATCCCGGGTGTGTGTATTTCTCTGCTCTATCGCGGGTATGTGTATTTCTCTGCTCTATCCCGGGTATGTGTATTTCTCTGCTCTATCCCGGGTGTGTGTATTTCTCTACTCTATCCCGGGTATGTGTATTTCTCTGCTCTATCCCGGGTATGTGTATTTCTCTGCTCTATCCCGGGTGTGTGTATTTCTCTGTTCTATCCCGGGTGTGTGTATTTCTCTGCTCTATCCCGGGTGTGTGTATTTCTCTGCTCTATCCCGGGTATGTGTATTTCTCTGCTCTATCCCGGGTGTGTGTATTTCTCTGTTCTATCCCGGGTGTGTGTATTTCTCTGCTCTATCCCGGGTGTGTGTATTTCTCTGCTCTATCCCGGGTATGTGTATTTCTCTGCTCTATCCCGGGTATGTGTATTTCTGACTAACAGAAGGCTTTCTTAAGGGTGTTATGGTCCAACTAGATATCTGACTGTATATACAAGGTATTTTACAAAGTGTGCAACATTACCCGAGCACAGCTAATAACCGAGGAGGGTTAGGGATGATCAGTTGAAATAGCATGCATGATCACCATCCTCCTCCGGAGACCTCAAATTGAATGCCAACTACTTTAATGTGCTATGATTTCTGAATCACGTTGTGTACCGTTTCAATGGCGTTTGTGTGCCTGTGCTTTATACCCAAACAGTGGCTCAGGTGTCCTCAGCATACAACTCAAATTCAACCTGAAAATGGCATCATTTCGTGTGGTGTTGATTCAAGTTGACATGAAAAGCTGGTAGCAGTTCCACTTCGGAAACTCATTTGTGAAACTGATACACTGTGATTGGACATACCACTTGTTCCTGTCATTCTAAGACACTTAAAATGTTGCTTTGCTTTTAGCCTATTGCATTTAATTCAAAACAATATATATATATACGATTAATAGATGAGATATTTAAGTGTATCTTCTGATAAGGTAAATGTTTTATTTTCTATTTGAAAGGGATGTGGGTTAACAATTAGTACTTCTCAATGTTAAAGCCATTCCTGAGCCACTGTTTGGTTTATGTAAATAAACATACACTTTACAAAACACACGGAAGCAAGACAAAATGAACAGAATGTATGTGGAAGGATTTCATTTGTTTTCAGTATACATTTGTACTATATAGGGTACCAGCTAACGGTTTCATACTCCCAGAAGTGTTACAAAAGATAACTTTTCATGGATATCTTCTTCACATACTCTCCAGCCTTCGCTCCTCATTTAGGAACAGGCATTACTGTATAGAAAGTGTTAATAGAACTACGTCAAATGCAGAAGTTCATCTGATCTGTTGATATGAACTGTTTAGCATTTGGGATATAATATGCCGAATGCAAAGCACCATTAGACAACGGTCATTAACTAACAGACATTCGTATATGCAAGAGCCGCTCAATGGCAAAGACAGTCCGTTCAGTACAGGTACAAGGTAAATATTTGAACTGGTTCTTCAACATGTGTATATAACAGACAATGTGAATATGTATTTGTTCAGAATCGACAAAATGTAGTGCTCCAAGTTTGTGGTATTAACTACTCGCTTCCATTTTATTATTTTTTGTATTATTATTTTTGACGTATATGACTGTCTGAGTGTGTGTTTGTATGTGATTAATACTGTATATCTGGTGTTTAAGATGGAAACTGAATATGTCCGGATTTGATTTCTTCTTCTTCTTATAGATACCTGCAAGTTTTCCTGTGGGTGTTGTTCTGATTGCTCTTTATGTGAGAGAATGGGTTAGCGACTGCTGAATGTGATTTTACTGAGAGAGAAGCAGTGTGGACTGGCTTTTGTACGGGTTAATTTAAAAACAAACAAAAACACACACAAAAAAAAGGCCATATTATTTAATTTCTCTGTTGTTAAAACGTTTAAACAGATCTGAGAAAGTGGAACCTTGTATTCTGAGAAGCATCGCGGTAGTTAAGTGGGCTTTTGTAGATCGCCTGATATACTTTTAGCGTTTTCAAAAAGTAATGACCAAAGCTTTAAGATGTTTAATTCATATCATATGCAAGCCTCATGCAATTGGACGAGACAAAATGTAGCGTTTGTTCACTTTTCTAAAAGGAAATAGTCTATACATACTAGCTCCTCCTTGACCACACTATTCATTTGTGGTAGTTTGTGCTTTGCGTGTTTGTCCTTTATTTCCTTTTCCACACAATTTGTCCTAAGACACTGACAAGTGACCTATCAGATTTAGTATTTTTATCTAACTTCTATTCTTTGGAATATCCCAAAGTATGATCAGTTAGAAACTTCCTCTCCTTGTTGCCGTTGACTCCTGGCAAAGACGCAAAAAGACATGTAGGGCCTGACATGCTGTCACTGTTTACAGGAAGAGAGAAACTTGCAACAGCTAGCTATGCACCTTAACAAAAATATTTTTTTTAGCACTGATTTGGGTTTTCAAAGCAAACTAGAATTTGAATCAATGATTTAAATCAAGGTATTTTAGTTTATTGAAAGAAGAAGAAGTGAAACCTAGTGAACCAATTATTATTTAATTTTTTTACTCAACTAGCATTAGTGATAGTTGTCTGAACTTGTGGGTCTACTCTATCAACTGAATCTCACAGATAGATGATTCAATCAAATATTTCAATTTATTTAGCTGAATACTTTATACCAAATTTGAGGTGCTTCTTGTATATACAGTATTTTCTGCATAGAGGACTGCTCCTCGCTGTTTGATGATAATGTTAATGAGGATTTTCTTATCTTTACCTTTATAAAACAAGTTTGCTGCATTTTACATTACTTTTGTACAAGAAATCTAAATATTCCAGGAATTTGCAAGAAATACAATCTACTTTTGCACTTTATCTCAGAATTATTTAGAGGAAACAGGCCATCATAAATACTACTCGTGTTCACATTAGATTACTATTTAATCATCCTAAATCCCCTAAATCACAGGAAGTTGGTGGCACCTTCATTGGGGAGGACGGGCTCGTGGTAATGGCCAAAGCGGAATAGGTGTAATGGTATCAAATACATCGAACACGTGGTTTTCATATGTTTGAAGCCATTCCTTTTGCTCTGTTCCAGACATTATTATGAGCTCTCCTCCCCTCAGCAGCCTCCTGTGCCCTAAATATAATAGAAAGTAAAATATAGATTTCTCAGGTTCTTAAGAACTTGGTTGCAGAGCCCATCAATATGATTACAAAAGAGAAGTGTTCATTCTCTACTACTACTCTTAGTAGTTTCACATATGATCCTTCTCTCTGCCACAGAGCCTCAATCTAAACTATGCCTTTCTTCTTCAGGTGATCCACTGCCCCTCTCCCCTTGGCCATTAGTTAACTAACGCGCTTACACTCATACGTCCTGTCCTGTGTAACCGATGTGAAATGGCTAGCTAGTTAGCGGTGGTGCGCGCTAATAGCGTTTCAATCTGGTGACGTCACTCGCTCTGAGACCTTGAAGTAGTGTAGTTGGGCGCGATGGGTAACGATGCTTCGAGGGTGACTGTTGTCTGTGTGCAGAGGGTCCCTGGTTCGAGCCCAGGTAGGGGCGAGGAGAGGGACGGAAGCTATACTGCTACAGTAGCTTTAACTGTTCAAAACATTCCTCCTCAACTCTGCTCTTAGCTACCAGCAATCATTGTGCTCTGGTCTATACTGTAGCATTTTACATTTGAGTCATTTAGCATACGCTCTTATCCAGAGTGACTTACAGTAAGTAGTGAGTTAATACATTTTCCTGTACTGGTCCCCTGTGGGAATCGAACCCCGTTGCAGGCGCCATGCTCTACCAACTGAGCCCCACGGGACCAGCAGCAGTTCTATTCTATATATTTCTAGGCTTAGTCATTTCTACCAAGCAGTAACAGCCCTACATACGTGTACTGCTGTCCCCTGCGTCTGTTATTTTGTCATTGTCACCACCTTGTAACATACTGCCTAATGCAGAAGCAACTATCATCCTTGTTAAGATGAATGCACTCTACCTTCTACAGGTATTACTTCTCAACTGTTCCGAGTATTGGAGCAACTGTTTGCTGATGATGTTTGTCAAGTATTGTAAGTGCTGCATAATCGAGACTGAAGTTGGTTGTGGATGGAGAAATCAAAAGCTTGTCTCGCCACTTATAAGGCCAATGCTTTCTCATTGAAACGAGGTTCCACTTTTCCCCCTGTAAAATTAATATAAATAAATATAAATATATATATTATACATTTTACTCATTTTGTCCAGTTTTGTTTATTATACTTGTGTACATTTGTTTTTAGACAGGCATCAGAGCAGCTGTGTGGGTGGGACAATATGAATGAAGTATCTGGGAGAATTATGCATGTTTTTATTTCTGTGTCCAGGTGGAATACCTGGGATAAATCCTACCTTTTCTTAGGACGTCGTAGACAATCAGTCTCAGGCTGGGTCAAGTAGCTACAGGGGGTTCCTGTAGACTGAAAAGCAACGTTTTTGCATCTACTGAAACAGTCTTATTTGTCTGTCAATTTTTTGGGAGGTATCTAGCTGCTCAGACTGGGATTAGTTCAAAGTTTACACACACACAACACACACACCTCGTGCGTTCGGTCCCTCTATTGCTTTTCCAAGGTGAAGATGCAGACCTTGAAGGAAATGATGCTTTGACTAACAAATCTATAACATCCATGAATGTGAGAATGCAACACATTTGCAATAAAAACACCAATTAAAACAGGATATGTAATGTTGGTTGATTGTCTTTCTTTTTTTACTACACTGTATTTCTCATTTTCATTACTGTCACACTACATTGCCACTAGTTGCATTACCTCTTTCAACCTCAGTTTATTGTAAGGGCTGTATTCTGTGTATTGTAAAGTACCGAATAATACAAGAAGACCAAATTAGTTGACCATGTTTAATGCATCTTGTATGTTTGTAAACAGACTCCAACCATCGGTGGCTGGAAAATACCTTGCATAACCATTCACCATTTAATTGAATCACAAGATACATGGCCACATCAAATTAGGTGGACCGACATTCACTCTTTAAATGCCGTTTTATGGCAGTCTTCACTCAGTGAGTGATGTCTCCTTGTTACTGTAGGAAGACAAACACTGACACTGCTTATCAGAGTGGGATTCTTCCTTGTGAAGTTGGAGCACGGACACTGAGTGCTGGTTCTTCCCCCTTCAGCATCACCAAGATGCACAGGTCAACCAAAAAAAAGACCACCAAATTAACTGACTGGTGTGGAGCCATGGTCCAGACTCCATTCACCAAATGCATGTTACAGCAGGGGTCTCTCTTTGTCCCTCTGTGTCATTTGAACAGCTTGAACTTGTGCAGCAGAGGATGTACAATGTCTTTGGGGTAAGGCTTCAGGGCCAGGCAGGTGGGGACGTTCTCTGGCTGCTCAATCCACAGCTTGTGGGCGATCCCCTCCTCTGTCAGCGTCTCAGACAGGCTGGAGAGGGAGGCCTGGTCCACAGCCTGACCAAAAGATGAAGGAGAAGAGGGAGATCAAATCAAATGTATTTATATAGCCCTTCGTACATCAGCTGATATCTCAAAGTGCTGTACAGACACCCAGCCTAAAACCCCAAACAGCAAGCAATGTAGGTGTTGAAGCTCACAAGCATTAGTTTATTTTCTCAAAAATCACATTATCATTCACTGCATAATTATTCCATCCTACAGTATTTACTTTACATAACGAAACTTTACGTATAAATATTTACTTTACAAAAAATGATTTTGTATTGAGAGGCTATTTTTATGCAGCTTGATATGAGCGCATGGGCAAAGTCAGTAGGAAACTTGTTTTGCCCACGTTCGCGCAAAACACAGGCATATCGATTTAGTTCACTATTAGCAGTATAATATTGATTAACTTGCAAGCTAATAATAGTACCCCATTCCCAGCTACCTGAAGGACGACTTTGTGCATGCTGTCCAGTTCTGCCAAGTACTCCTGCGTGTCTGGGTCGTTGTAGTTCAGATGAATGGCAGCGATGGCAGCATGACAGGCTTGCGTTATAACCGCCCCTAATGGCCAGGCCAACGTATGGACCAGGTCTGACCGGACCACAACATACTGGACAAGACGACGGGGGGCTGCGGTTCCTGACGCCGCCATCTTTGGTCGGTAATGGTAGAGGACCGGAGGCAGCTACTGTACAGATAGAACAACGAGACAGATATTTAACGGATGTATAAATCTGAGGCATCCGCTTAGCCAAATATGGTAGTGAGAGGAAGCCCAGGGGCCGGCAGTGGGAGACGAGGGAACGAAAAATCGATTTTTGCACATTTTCTCATCGATTAAACATTTGATCCCAATACAGTTTTCTGTTCCCAAAACTACAATCTGTTACGAGCAGAGTGGACTATGTTTTGTATACGTTACCCTTTGCTTAGAAGGAGTGCAAAGGCGAATTGAGTTGTTGCACACGTACACTTAAGAGTAGGCGTTTCCTAACGGAATAATGCAAATGTGTGCTAGAACGCGCCAATAGAATCTCGCAAGATCGTACTTGGCCCTGCCCACCTCCTTGCTTGTTCTGTTCACTATGACTAATTTGTTGCCATTTGAATCGACATGCAGTGGTCTATCTTGGTTTAGTTAAACAAATCTTTAGCTAAAGTTCTTGCTGCCTGTGCTGGAAATGATGCTTTGTTTATCTTCTGTGTAGGTACATGTATATCCCCTTGTGGTTGAAATATATAATTTCACAAGGGAAGTCAAATGTACACCACCCATGACAGTGTACATTCAATAGGTTCATTGATTACAGTAGGCTACAAAGTATTTCAGATGGTGTGCTTTTGCTCCAGATTTGTTACCGGTTCCATCTCTCCTGTGATTCCCTTTTATAGTTACTTCTCAGATTAATTTACTCTCAGTAACAATGCCTGATTTTCAAGCAGATTTAAAACCGGACTGAGACTGGACCATTCAGAAACACTGGAATTGGGAACTTAAGGCAAACCGGTGTTATTCACAATGATCAGTGTGGTTTGCCTGTCTCAGGAGCAGGTACTGGAGCCGACTGTGTTAATTGGACCCATGCGTCTTCATGGGTCCAATTGGGGTCCTTATCTAATAGGGATACGATACCACATATAACCAAACCCACAGTTTAAAAAAAAAGAAAAAAAAGAAGAAGAAATGTACCAATTATGTCATGTCCTACCATACAGATTTTGCCAGTTGAAAGTGTAGTGAGTGACCCCATCTCTCCCTATTTTACTTCTAGACAATGGTGACCTGTCATTCAGGGCAGGCCACCTATTTTGAGCCCCACATTTTTAGCATGCCTGTTTTTTAGGTTGCCTGTTTTGCATGTTATTTTGGCATTAATACGTGTCACATATCATTTTGCAAACAATGTAATATATATATATATAATTGAGTTAATAAAGCTGCATACAAACATGGTCTCTTTTTTGTTTTCTTGAGTAATGCAGCCCCAAAATGCAGGTGTTTCACCAGCAGGAAATACAGAGCGTTGTGCCGTGATTGGCTCAGTTTTCTGTCACTCATGGGGACACTACGTCACCGCCAAGTCTAAGAGTACAGCTACACAATTCTAGCCCCTTGGGTGCTCCCATAGAGTTAAATTAGAAGTGCCCATCCAAGAAGGCTCAAGGTCATTGGCCAGAGATAAAATAAACGAGCTCAGACTGGGAATTGTAAATCTGGCCTCTTTCTAGAGCTCCGACCTGGTTAGAGCCTGTAAGTAAGCATTTCACTGTAAGGTCTACTACACCTGTTGTATTCAATGCAAGTGACAAATAAACTTTGATTTGATTCATACAAGAGCTGAGCTAAGACTGAGATTTGAACAACAGCCTATCCTCCAGATCAATGACGTCATCATGATTTTACCTTGTTTTTTTCTGAGTTCCCAGTTGTTTTGAAAGCACCATAAATCCAGAGAACTCCAAACTTTGATGACAAAATTTGCCCATGAAGGACCGCCGTGCCACCTTCCTGTTCAGGTGAGCACAGTACAACAAGATGAGTCCAAAAATGTATTGTATGCTGCTGCATAAATTATGTAATATTCAAGGGATATATGTATACTGTAGCTAAGAAAGTAATACTAAGTGTATGTTGTGTAGTAAGCTGTTAGTAGCCCATGTGCCTCTGTAACAGTATAATTTTTAGACCGTCCCCTCGCCCATACCCGGGCGCGAACCAGGAACCCTCTGCACACATCAACAACAGTCACCCACGAAGCATCGTTACCCATCGCTCCACAAATGCCGCGGCCCTTGCAGAGCAAGGGGAACTACTACTTCAAGGTCTCAGAGCAAGTGACGTCACTGATTGAAATGCTGTTTAGCGCAAACACCGCTAACTAGCTAACCATTTCACATCCGTTACACCTCACCCTAATAATTTGGTCTATTTTCACCTCTTTCGCCTACTGTTCTGACTTGGTGGTGCACATTTAGCCTATAACCTGTTTTAGAGAAATGTAATCATTGAATATTGCAAGAGCTTTCATTGTCTGCTTAAATGCCCCCTTTATTTATCCTACGGTTCTTACTTGGTGTACTGGGAGAACACTGTAAGAATGGCCCATATTCTGAATTTTGTCGCTGTACATTTCAAAAGTGCTAAACAAATAGTTATGTTGACAACGTCCATCCTAGCTCGCTCATTATTGTCTTAATCGATATTACGGATGGCCTCTTATCCGCTTGTCGTCCCCTTATGCCATAGTTTGTACATCTCAATTGTCATTAAAAACCACATTTGTTTAAGCAAGTCAGCCATATCAGCTATGTTTTTTTAAGGCAGTAAATGAGGCTGAATGAACTGTTTTTGCTGCCAGACAAGGCTCCGCTGATACCCAGGTGTAGTAGTGGTAAGATGTTGGGACTGCTTTTGGGACAGTTTTATGTAGGCCCTAACAGTTTGTGGGCACCGTTTGTCACCATTATAATGTAATTAATGTATTGTTTAGTGTTGTGTAATGGCTTTGCTGGCATGCATCCCACATTTTATTTTTTCCCCCACAAAGATTTAAGCCACATTGTGTAGACCCATGGACAGATTATACTGTGCAAGAGAACCTGGAGGATAGGCTGTTGTCCAAATCTCAGTCTTAGCTCAGCTCTTCTATAAATCAAATCAAATCAAAGTTTATTTGTCACATGTGTTGAATACAACAGGTGTAGTAGACCTTACAGTGAAATGCTTACTTACCAATAGTGCAAAAAAGGTATTAGGTGAACAATAGGCAAGCAAAGAAATAAAAACAACGGTGAAAAACAGTAGCGAGGCTACATACAGTAGCGAGGCTACATACAGTAGTGACGCTACATACAGTAGAGAGGCTATATACAGTAGCGAGGCTACATACAGTAGCGAGGCTACATACAGTAGTGACGCTACATACAGTAGAGAGGCTATATACAGTAGCGAGGCTACATACAGACACCGGTTAGTCGGGCTGATTGAGGTAGTATGTACATGTTGATATAGTTAAAGTGACTATGCATATATGATGAACAGAGAGCAGCAGCAGTAGTGTAAAAGAGGGGTTGGTGGGTGGCGGGACACAATGCAGATAGCCCGGTTAGCCAATGTGCGGAGCACTGGTTGGTCGGGCCAATTGAGGTAGTATGTGCATGAATATATAGTTAAAGTGACTATGCATATAAGATAAACAGAGAGTAGCAGCAGCGAAAGAGGGGTTGGGGGGGGCACATAATGCAGATAATCAAATGGCTACCCGGAATACCTGTTCAAGAGTCTTATGGCTTGGGGGTAAAAACTGTTGAGAAGCCTTTTTGTCCTAGACTTGGCACTCCGGTACCGCTTGCCATGTGGTAGTAGAGAGAACAGTCTATGAATCAGGCTACAGGTAAGTACACTATAGTCCTTGTACTAGATCTCTTTGCGCTCTTTCGGCAACTTCTAAAGCACAAAGAGATCTGTGACCTTATTCTTCTCCATTTCTCACTAGTGTTAGTGCCATTTAAAAAAAAATTGATAATCAGAATAGCCTGTGCACTATTGTAAACTGGGTGGTTCGACCTCTGAATGCTGATTGGCTGACATCCGTGGTATATCAGATCGTATACCACGGGTATGAAAATACATTTCTTTTTACTATTCTAATTACGTTGGCAACCAGTTTATAATAGCAATAAGGTACCTCGGGGGTTTGTGGTATGTGGCTAATATACCATGACTAAGGGCTGTATCCAGGCACTCTGCGTTGTGTTGTGTGTAACAGCCATTAGCCATGGTATATTGGCTATATACCACACCTCCTCTGGCCTTGTTGCTTAATTATGTAAACGTTCAACATTACTATTACTTTTGTAAATGTATTATATGCCCTTCAAAGAGAATATTAATTTAAACATATAGGCAAGGAGCAACTGTAAACATGATGGTGACATCATGAGAAGTCAACCACTCAGTTGATATCATGCAAATGCAGGAAGCTATTTAAGTGATGTGCGTGTCCATTTTGAAACACTTGACAAGAGAAGAGAAGATGGCGTTATCTGAACCAAGGTACTTTATAGCTCTTTTAAACTAAATGATCCTTTATAATATTGTCTAGATTATGATAGACCTGTAAAATAATCCAGTAGACAGACACCACCTTACAGGAAGTTAAGCTATTATACATATTGTGGTATATAATACAGGAAGACATTGAGAGCTGCACACCGTTGAAAAAAAAGAAATAATGTAGCATTTTGTTTTTGCGCCAAAAGCCATTATCAGTGTGAATGGTGGTAAACTACAGGAAATGAAAGCGATTGAAGACAATACTAGCCTCTCTGCTATTTACTCACTTGTTATTAAAACAAGTTTAAACATGAACATTGAAATCTGATTTTGGCCTCTGGCTATATAAAGCAGCTCAAACTCATTGGAAGACTAGGGAAATACTAGAAAGTCAACAGATTGGAAGGCAGACGCCTTGATTAATTTCCTTTTGAAGATGAGCGAGTAATACATGTTAGGGGTAAATAGCAGAGAAGCTAAAGTATCCTCTTCAACCTCTTTCATTTCCTGTTCTTTACCACAAAATATGTATGACAACATAGCATTCATTTACAGTGACTAGCTAGTTAAAGTCTACACACCCTTGCAGTCTTCACATTTTGCTGCCTTAAAATTGAATCTAAAAAGGGATTACATTCGATTTTTTCCTACCAATCTATACAACCTACTGCATATTTTCAATGTTAAACAGAAAGTAATAAAACATGAAGATGTATTGAGCAACTGTTAGGGCAACATAATAGCCATAGTTTTTGTGAAAATTGCTCATTAAGTAGGAATCATTGATGGACAGCAATATTCAAACCTTCTCTCTGATTTTCAAGCAGATTTAAATCCGGACTGAGAGTGGACCATTCAGAAACACTCAACACCTCTTGGAAAGCCATTCTGGTGTGTCTTTGGAATTCAAATGTGTAATTCTCCCACCTAAAAATACACCTCTATCCCAGGGTTTTCACAAGGTTACGGAAGGTTTTCCTCTAACTTTTTTAATTGGCCTTTCTCCTTTCATATTTATTTTGATCCTGAACTTGCCAATGACAAGCATACCCATAACATGATGCTGCCACCACAATACTTGAAAATACAGAGGATCAACAACATTGCATTCACTCCACATTAGTGGCCTATATGAGAAAGCGAAAAGAAGAAAGACCCTGTTAAAAAATATACATATTTTAATCGAGATTGGAATGATTTTAGTAGCCCATTTTAAATTGTTGAGCTAGGGTATGGCGACTACCATACCGTGCCATACCGTAAGTGAAACCCTCTGTATTTGCAAGTATTATGGTGGCAGCATCATGTTATGGGTAAGCTTGCCACCAGCAAGGACTGGGGAGTTTATCAGTGACTAGCCACCGTGCTTCTACATCTGCATTGCTTGCTGCTTGGGGTTTTAGCCTGGGTTTCTGTATAAGCACTTTGTGACATCTGCTGATGTAAAAAGGGCTTTATAAATACATTTGAATCAGGATAAAACATTTATACGAAAGGAGCAGAAACCCACCTGTCTTTTGAAAACCTAACCCTGGGATACAGTTTTGTTTTTCAGCGGGACAATTCCATACACTACTGTCCATTAATGATTCCTAACCAAATTTACTGAGCTTGAGCAAATTTGACAAAAACAATGGATATATGATGCCTTAAGAGTTGTAGAATCTTATTTAAGAAAATGCACAGCTGTAAGGGCTGCCAACGGTGCTTTCACCAAGTATCAAAGGAGATGTTTTATTTTTTACATCCAAATCTCTATGTTGTAGAATGGTCCAGACACCTTTTTTTGTGATTCCACATGAGAAACTTACCCAAACTTCACTTCTTTATCCTCATTGTATAGTATGGGTGCACTGGATAAACATGAACAACGGCTCCAAAAATAACCAAATATGTCCTTTTATAAACGGCAAATCTCTCAGTATGGTGATGCAAGTCTTTAGATGTTGTACACATGACATTGTGTTATCCCAAACTTTATACACAAAGTTATATTCCCTTTTGAGCGACTCAAGCCCGTTTTCCCTATCCAGCTGTTCCCTTTTCCGTGTAGTAACATGTAACTGCCGACATGTTCTGTTATGATCTCCACCCGGCACAGCCAGAAGAGGACTGGCCACCCCACATAGCCTGGTTCCTCTCTAAGTTTCTTCATAGGCTTTGGCCTTTCTAGGGAGTTTTTCCTAGCCACCGTGCTTCTACACCTGCATTGCTTGCTGTTTGGGGTTTTAGGCTGGGTTTCTGTACAGCACTTTGAGATATCAGCTGATGTACGAAGGGCTATATAAATTGATTTGATTTGATAAAGAAAACACCAACATTAAGCGTCTTCATAGGGCATTGGGCCACCACCAGCTGCCACAATAGCTTCAATGCGCCTTGGCATAGATTCTACAAGTGGGTTTTTCTATAAATAATGGGGCCAATGTGTGACATTGGGATCAACATTTCAAAATTGGTTTAAAACAAAACTAAAAAGGATGTTAATGCAGTTTCACATGTGTAGCCTTCTAAGAATAAAAAGGAATATATGCAAATTGACCCATAACTCCAGCTATACAACAACATAGGTCTAGGACTATACATCCTTTAAGAAGGGTTCATACAGACACTGGCAAGTCACATTCAAGGACTTTCAGGGACTTTTGCAAGCGCTTAATTGTAATTTTCAATGTTATACAATTGTATAATGTCTATAATTTTACATGTAAGGCCTAATATAGAACCCCCCCACCCCAAAAAAAGCCGGCAAAAAGTGTACAAATAAATCAATAAAAGTAGGCCGTTGCCACTTTAAGAATAAAGCATTTTTCAGGACTTGCTAATGCATTGATATTCAAATTGTTTTTACATAACAATATGTGAGAATAATGTGGACATTGCTTCTAACTCAATAGATTGGATTCATGCATGGCACTTTTTCTGTAGCCTATGTGGCCGACGCAGGCACACATAATAAAACCATGCACAGTGGTAGAATTCATCTCACCATTTGAATCTCATCATCGCTGTTTTTATAATGATAAAGTGACCAAAAACCAGGTCCCTTTTTTAATGGAAGGATTTGTATGGAAAGCCAAATTGAATCCAACATTAGATGTAATAACCGCACATGGTTTTAACACAGCAGAGTAGCGCAACACCATTCAATTAAAGGGGTGGGAAACAAACAAAAGTGGCCACGTCTCTTACAAAACCTGATCAAAAATGAAATGACAGATAATTATAAGGGAGCAGGTAAACTTATAAAATGGCTACAATAACTTTTCAACCACCAAACAGAGGAAATGTCTGATTTTCAAGGTAGGCTTATTCCAATATTTCTGAGCTGTAAATTCAAGTTCAAGGAGGCAACTTCAAGCCCCTTGTATTGTTTAAAATTGCAGGTCTAACATGGAAAACAAAATGCATTTGTACTGTTGTTTTATTAACAGATCATATTGTGAATAAGACCAATAGGCTATGTAACCTGTTGTCATTATTTCCAGAATAATTCATATGAATAGCGTTGAGTGTTGCTCAATAGTCTATTCTACACAATTGCGTAAAGTAGACTCGGTATCAAATCCGAGGCACAAAGACATATGAAAACATGAACTCATTACCTTGATGCTTTCTTTGTTAAATCTAATGAGGCCCTGCTGTAAATCAAACAGACAATAATAAATGATAAACATAAATTTGCTAGGGGTATTTGATTCTTACAGGGCCAGCATCCCGGAGTCGCCTCTTCGCTGTTGACGTTGAGACGGGTGTTTTGCGGGTACTATTTAATGAAGCTGTCAGTTGAGGACGTGTGAGGCGTTTGTTTCTCAAACTAGGCACTCTAATATACTTGTCCTCTTGCTCAGTTGTGCACCGGGGCCTCCCACTCCTCTTTCTATTCTGGTTCGAGACAGTTTGCACTGTTCTGTGAAGAGTTTAGTTTTTGTTTATTAATTCGACCTTTTTAAAAAACAAGCACACACTTAAAAGCCATACATGCACATGAATAAAATCATGGAGGATAACACACAATAAAGTCTGGGACTTATTTCCATTGTGTTTTTTTTTGAGAGAGAGTAGAGTAGAGAGTAGTATATACAGTTGAAGTCGGAAGTTTACATACACCTTAGCCAAATACATTTAAACTCAGTTTTTCACAATTCCTGACATTTAATCCCAGTAAAAAATTCCCTGTCTTAGGTCAGTTAGGATCACCACTTTATTTTAAGAATGCGAAATGCCAGAATAATAGTAGAGAGAATGATTTATTTAAGCTTTTATTTATTTCATCACATTCACAGTGGGTCAGAAGTTTACATACACTCAACTTGGGTTAAACGTTTTGGGTAACCTTCCACAAGCTTCCCACAATAAGTTGGGTGAATTTTGGCCCATTCCTCCTGACAGAGCTGGTGTAACTAAGTCAGGTTTGTAGGCCTCCTTGCTCGCACACGCTTTTTCAGTTCTGACCACAAATCTTCTATAGGATTGAGGTCAGGGCTTTGTGATGGCCACTCCAATACCTTGACTTTGTTGTCCTTAAGCCATTTTGCCACAACATTGGAAGTATGCTTGGGGTCATTGTCCATTTGGAAGACCCATTTGCAACCAAGCTTTAACGTCCTGACTGATGTCATGAGATGTTGCTTCAATATATCCACATAATAGTCCCTCCCGCAGCAAAGCACCCCCACAACATGATGCTGCCACCCCCGTGCTTCACGATTGGGATGGTGTTCTTCGGCTTGCAAGCCTCCCCCTTTTTCCTCCTAACATAAAGATGGTCATTATGGACAAACAGTTCTATTTTTGTTTCATCAGACCAGAAGACATTTTTCCAAAAAGTACGATCTTTGTCCCCATGTGCAGTTGCAAACTGTAGTCTGGCTTTTTTATGGCGGTTTTGTATCAGTGGCTTCTTCCTTGCTGAGTGGCCTTTCAGGTTATGTCGATATAGGACTCGTTTAACTGTGGATATAGATACTTTTGTACCTGTTTCCTCCAGCATCTTCACAAGGTCCTTTGCTGTTGTTCTGGGATTGATTTGCATTTTCGCACCAAAGTACGTTCATCTCTAGGAGACAGAACGCGTCTCCCTCCTAAGAGGTATGACGTCTGCGTGGTCCCATGGTGTTTATACTTGCATACTATTGTTTGTACAGATGAATGTGCAAATTGCTCCCAAGGATAAACCAGACTTGTGGAGGTCTACACTTTTTTTCTGAGGTCTTGGCTGATTTCTTTTGATTTTCCCATGATGTCAAGCAACGAGGCACTGAGTTTGAAGGTAGGCCTTGAAATACATCCACAGGTACACCTCCAATTGACTCAAATTATGTCAATTAGCCTATCAGAAGCTTCTAAAGCCATGACATCATTTTCAGGAAGTTTCCAAGCTGTTTAAAAGGCACAGTCAACTTAGTGTATGTAAACTTCTGACCCACTGGAATTGTGATACAGTGAATTAGAAGTAAAATAATCTGTCTGTAAACAATTGTTGGAAAAATTACTAGTGTCATGCACAAAGTAGATGTCTTAACCGACTTGCCAAAACTATAGTTTGTTAACAAGAAATTTGTGGAGTGGTTGAAAAACAAGTTTTAATTACTCCAACCTAAGTGTATGTAAACTTCCGACTTCAATTGTACATACTATTTTGAAAATGTTATTTGACCTAAAAAGTGTGGGGCTCAAAACAGGTGGGTCTCTGCCCTACCTGCCCTGAATGACTGGTCGCCACTGGACAGCTTGCACTTCCATAAATGCAAGGACAGAAAAGTAATGTTTTATGTCACACGATTTGGGACAAATCTGTCAAGACACCAACCATGAGGAATTGTATTGAATATAGCTATGATCCCATTATATCTTAATGTAAATACATTACATATATATATTGAATACATTTTAGAATGTTTTGTGTTTCACCTACAGACCTGGCCTTAAGACTATATATAGCTACTATGTCAAATTGGGTAAGTGAAAATAGAACAATATGTCAAAAATATCATATAGATTTGATAACGGTTTCATTATTTGGTATAACACTAATTTACCTTCTCATTTTCTTCTTTGTGGATGCAGCTCGGAACATGCCTCGAGGGTAAGGGTCTGGTGAAAATAAAATAAACTACACTACAAAGTTGACACACAACAAATGTGTTTTTGTTTGGCGACAACTTCATTTATTTGCCTGAATGTCTTTCCAGGTCTCACCAAGACTCGGAGAAGCTAATCAGAGGAGAGGAGAGCCCTTACATGTTGCCAGGAGGAACATTTGTCGGACTCCTTTTCCAAAACACCTGTGTTCTGAGCAGTCTATTGGCCGGAATACATATAACAGCAACAAGATTTAGCAAAATCAAAGATTATCTTATGACAGACAACACAGTCGGTGCAGTCATAACCTTTCTCGATAACAAAATGTTTAACGAGGCAATGGGTCTTTGGCTTATTAACTTAGATCTGCGTGTTGGAAGAAAGCTATACTTTTCCCAAAACGAATGTCTAGATTGTAGAGGCTATGTCGAAGACTTCCTACCAAATTTCAATGACCTGACAATTGTCAAATATGAAGACGACAACAACGATCACAATATGAGCCCCTCAGCTTGCATTTACAATGGAACACTGAGGTAATAAGTCATCATTGACTACCTTTTCTATTTCATTGTTATAAACAAGCAGGTTCTATTTAATTATTCATTCTCTACTTTATCGGATTACATTTATTTTACAGTTCTAAGAAATCACTATACTTTATAGGTGTGTGCAAATACCATATGAAATATAAACATGAAAGACACATTTTGTTAAGATGCCAATGACATTCTGATTTTTGAAACTGTTATTTGATTTTCTCTGTCCATCCTGTCGTGTTTCTCTTTCTGTGTATTGTGAAAGCAATTTTAAGATATATGGTCACGTTTACATCCTGGACACCGTATTGGACCCTAAACTCATCCTGGTGAATATGCTTGGCCGAATGGGAAACGGATTTATTCCTCCTTATGTCATCACAGATGATTTTTCAAGGTACTGTTAGGTTGAACTGCATAATGCTTTTAAGGTTTAACTTGTAGGCTATGTTTGGTGTCACTACCAGTATGGTGCATATAGAATGCAGAAAATTAGGAGATTGAAGGCTGTGATCCAATACTGAGGTAAAATATTTGGAAGTGGATATTTGACCGGTTTAGGAATGAGAGTTAGGTTAAGGTTAGTTTCAGTGAGGTTATGGAAATGCATAAAAGTTAACATTGGGCATAACCCAATGCCAACCCCAATACAGCTTCTGTTTTGTCTTATGTCCATTCTGATTGAATTTCTACTCCTAATAGGAAGTACGAGCTTCAGTTCCTTTTGCTGGGATTGATCACAGCAGAGATCAAACACATGGTGCTGTGTGTTAAACAAGAAGGAGGGCGATGGATGCTGTACGATAACTCAGGAACGCCCCAATTCCAGGACTTCAACATGGAGATAGAAAGGAAGAAATACGTTGTTTTCCTCGCTGCCTACGTGAATGTGAACAGTGCATATCCAGAGAAACAAGTGCAAGAATCAGAGCAAGGTGAGGTATAACCAAGAACTGAAAACAGTTCTATGTTGCCACTGGAATCTTCAGTTATGAAGTCATCCTATATTGTCTTAAGTGATTCAATTCCTAACTGCAATTATGATTTGGCAAATGCCCCTAAACAATAATATGCTACTCCATTCTTTTACAGTAAATGACCTCCTCCTGCCAGTGGTTGTAACAGTCAACACCCGCCGATCAACATCCCTATCCCCATTCAGTTTGCCGGTGGAAGAAACAACCATCTCCACCCTGCCGACCTGTCAGCAGCAATGAGAGGATGCTTCCCCCCAAGGTCTGTTCCTAACTATAGTGTAACTGCAGTTGTTTTTTGCTTTCCACTGTCATCATAGGCTTGTTTTAAGGGGGATTTGGCATTAGAATGAAATATTTAAAAATAATCTGTTTAACACATGGGTCGGTGACTGTAAGAGCCATCGCAAAAAAACGAGTGTTAGGAGGGAAGAAATTGATAAGCCCTTGCCAAGCACAATTAGGATACTAGCTGAGATTCAGCATCACGGAGAGCAATAGATTAAATCATCATGACATTTGACATTCAAAGCCACAGGGCATTTTTATCACTCTTAGGCTTTTGTTTAATTGTAGACTAGGCTGCAGGGATGGTAACAACACAGCTAACTTACACACAAACATGTAGCCTGTACGAGATGTAAACATACCACTTTCCCGCCACAGGTGAATCAACTGTTAATGTGTGGTAGGGATCAGAGACCCTTTCCTTTGTGCAACTTGACTGCATTCCTACCAAGTTATGTTTTTCTTTTTATGAAATAATTTTTCATGTAGTCTACTACTGCTTATGAGTGAAGAATTATGGAAGACCGACCCCTGATTTAACAAAATATGTGTTGTCATAAATGACTTGTAAATGTCTGTTTTATCTTTCTGTGTCTCCCCTGTGGAAGTGGAAAACGCAGAGGAATGTGGCTGAGGGCACCCTGGCCTGAATACACCCAGACATTCATTGCCTGAGCCCACTTGGTTGTGCTGCTGATCCCAGTCCTATGGAACCCCTGCTGACCAAGTCCACCTGATCCCAGTCCTATGGAACCCCTGCTGACCAAGTCCACCTGGTTGTGCTGCCTCCACTGGACCGACCTGCCCCCTTTAGCCGCTACACCAACAAATGTTTATTTCTTTACTTACCGTGTCTTTGTTAAAAGCTATCAGACCGAACACGGGGTCTTGAAGTATTGGAAATCTCTATGCGGTACAGCCAGAAGAGGACTGGCAACCCCTCTCAGCCTGGTTCCTCTCTAGGTTTCTTCCTTTTAGGGAGTTTTTCCTAGCCACTGTGCTCTTGCTTATGCTTTGCTGTTTGGGGTCTGACAATTGCATATGTAAAAACTGCTTTATAAATAAATTTGATTGATTGATCAACAACAGGGATACTTTCTCCTTGATTTTACACACGAGGCACATCCAGGTTCACTAAGCACAATACGTAAGTATGAGATCTGTAAGACATCCGATCGCAACTTAATATAATTCCAGACCTAACCTAAACATTGCATCTATCAAAATTCCAAAATAACTTTCATTAACATTATCAGACTTATATAAAGACTAAAAAGTAATAGACCATTAGGATAAATTACATTGAAGAAATATTCACTAAACAAATAACCGATGAAGAGTTTGTCATCACACAGGACAGTCCTATAAAAGGAAAAAGGTCAAAGCTACTAGTTATTTACTGGTAGTGAACATAAGAAAGCTCTGTAAATGTCTTGAATTGGTTATTTTCATAGTATTTAATTCACTTACGGTCAGCAGTGGCCACAGTTAAAACCTTGTGTTTGATATATATATAAATGTGTCTTTATGCTTCTTACCCAACACAATGAAGCATATAGCTTTTATAATGTTAGTGTTCAAAGTTAATGACATGAAACATGTTAAGAGTTTGTTATAACATTTAACCAGTAGAACCAGTAATCACACCTGAGACATTGGTTGAACACGTTGTATCATAGTAAGTCAACTGACTGGTCTCTGTGACAAATGACAACGTAGCTAACAAGCATCACTACCATGGCACAGTTTTGCATGTTGTGTATAATGGCACTGTAGCACCAAGTGCAGCACCTCAAACAAGTAGATTAATGAATGTGATCAGTCCATTACATTGTAGTCATTTAGCAGACGCTCTTATCCATATCGACATACAGGAGTAATTAGGGTTAGGTGTCTTGGTCAAGGGCACACCGACACATTTTTCATCTTGTCGGCTCAGGGATTCGAACCAGCGACCTTTCAGTTACAGGCCCAACACTCTTAACCTACAAGCCAACCTGTCTGGCGGACAGTCCAGGTTTCAGAACGAGCTGATACCCATTGTCTTTCGTATTTGTTCGAATGAGAGCCAAAACGTCATGGACCAGGGAGCCTGCAAGTACCAGAGAGACAACAAGGGCAGTGTGAATGTATTGTACACTGTCACGGTCAAAGGTTAAAAGCATTATAATATGAGACAGAGTAAATGTACCATTCTCATCCAAGTAGGGAGAAAGCCTTTGTACAGAGATATGAACCCTTCCCCCTTGACAGATTGGATCAGGCAGTCAATGGAAGACTTATACAATATGCCCCTGTGGAAAAATGTGTGTAGCCTATTAGGTACTTTTGTTTATTGGTCTGTCAGCATTATAAAACCTGTAATGTTAAGGCTTTATCTGTTACATTTTGGATGTTCACCTGTTGCTAGAATAAGCTATAAATGACATCCTAAGCATATAGTACAGCATCACTATCAAGGAATGATTACTGTTCTCTGATTGGCTGACTAACCTGCCATTTGGACCTCTGGGCTGGTTCATTATTCTGGTTTTGATGACATCTGCTGGTGTTCCCATGGTAGCAGCAACCAGACCAGAACATGTGCTGGATGGAGAAAAAGGATTTCAGAACTTGAGTTTGAAAATATATTCTCTGAAGTATTTAGATATACATTTTGAGTTATCATTAAATCTCTGTGTTATACTTTACCTTGCTAACCCATGGCAAAGGCTGGTGTCTTGTAGCGAGGTATTTCTCAGTAGAAAGTGCTTGACAGTATCATATGTTGTGAGATCTAATTAAATTTGAGAATAATTAAATCCCTATACACATTACAGACAGTACATTTTCACGTGTGCCTGTATTCACTCAACTATACCTCCTAGATTGACCAGAGCAGCCCTCTGTACGTTGGGGACCCACCCTGCCCACAGCGCCCGGATCCCCCCCTCAGAGACAATCTTCAGGAAAGCATGGTACACTCCATGAACCCTGTCTCAAAAGAAGCCAGATGAGTCCACTTTTTTTGGGGGGGGGAGGAAATTTCTCTCTCACATGATACTGTATCTAATGGGTGATTATTATCTTATAACTAAATTACATACGAGTTAAAATAGGAAGTACAAACCGAGATGCAGTTTAGGTTGAAGGATGGCTAAAGACTGAAAACGGGTTAAACACACTCTCTCACCGGGGTGGCTTGCCCTCCAGCCTCCGTCTCCCCTCCATCTGCATCTGCACCTTGACCAGGTCGGTGGGGCTGGCCATGAACTGACCCACAGCCCCAGCCAGCATGCCCCCGATCGCTGCTTTCCTGTTGGTGAAAAGAGTGATCACAGTGGCCTAGCTGGGTGGACACTGGCAGAGAGGCCCAAATAAAATTGTATTTGTCACATGCTTCGTAAACCACTGGTGTACATATACATAGTCCTACAGGTCCTATATAAATAGTGAAGAGGAATAACTACACAGTGAATAACAATAACGAATAAAAGTAACATGGCTATGTACAGGGAGAACCAGTACCGAGTCAATGTGCAGGGGTACCAGGTGATTGAGGTAGCTAAGTACATATAGGTAGGGGTCTGAGCCTAGTTCAGTCTGCTCCTCATAAATGCAGTGGCTTGGGACTACCATGAATGCATACACTAAGCTAAGCATGGAGACATCCAGAGCAATAGACATCCAGTCTTTGTGCTGTTGAGAAGGGGGAAATGCAATGCTTTAAATGAACTGTGGTTATAGTTTAGTATTGAGGAGTAGAGGTCAGCTCCACCACTGTGCTTTTCTCTCACCAGAGGGGGAAGTGATCATCTTCAGACCTGCCAAGGACATCTCGGAGCTGCTCATAGGCCACCATCCGCACTCCTGAGTAGACTAGCAAAAGTACAGCAGGGGTTTATGCAGGGAAGATGTGGGTAACTAGCCCTTATCAACAAACCACCATGTATGTAAGTAGTGAGATCAGTCTGGTGTAGGTTACCTATATGTCTGTACACAGCTGGTGTGGCCCCCTGCCACAGTTTAAGGGGACCCTCCTCACGTACAATCCCCAGGGCAGTGCCCAGCATCCCTCTGTAGGCCGCCTGAGAACCGTGCTGTCTGAGGGCCACTTCACCCTGGATCTGAAGCCTGGTCTTGGTCAGGTCCAGGGGGAATGTCACTGGAACCGATATTGAGACAACTTTGAGTTGATCACAGTGACACTGTTCTGTGTAATGTAAAACATTCAGCAAAATATATTGCAATCTACTGTAGAGAGAGCCTGCAGAGTTCTGTCATACTATCCAGGTCTATGCCCAAACAGTTCGAGCTTCTACTTTTAAAGATCCATCTCTCCAGAAATACAGTGCCTTGCGAAAGTATTCGGCCCCCTTGAACTTTGCGACCTTTTGCCACATTTCAGGCTTCAAACATAAAGATATAAAATTGTATTTTTTTGTGAAGAATCAACAACAAGTGGGACACAATCATGAAGTAGAACGACATTTATTGGATATTTCAAACTTTTTAACAAATCAAAAACTGAAAAATTGGGCGTGCAAAATTATTCAGCCCCTTTACTTTCAGTGCAGCAAACTCTCTCCAGAAGTTCAGTGAGGATCTCTGAATGATCCAATGTTGACCTAAATGACTAATGATGAATAATACAATCCACCTGTGTGTATCAAGTCTCCGTATAAATGCACCTGCACTGTGATAGTCTCAGAGGTCCGTTAAAAGCGCAGAGAGCATCATGAAGAACAAGGAACACACCAGGCAGGTCCGAGATACTGTTGTGAAGAAGTTTAAAGCCGGATTTGGATACAAAAAGATTTCCCAAGCTTTAAACATCCCAAGGAGCACTGTGCAAGCGATAATATTGAAATGGAAGGAGTATCAGACCACTGCAAATCTACCAAGACCTGGCCGTCCCTCTAAACTTTCAGCTCATACAAGGAGAAGACTGATCAGAGATGCAGCCAAGAGGCCCATGATCACTCTGGATGAACTGCAGAGATCTACAGCTGAGGTGGGAGACTCTGTCCATAGGACAACAATCAGTCGTATATTGCACAAATCTGGCCTTTATGGAAGAGTGGCAAGAAGAAAGCCATTTCTTAAAGATATCCATAAAAAGTGTTGTTTAAAGTTTGCCACAAGCCACCTGGGAGACACACCAAACATGTGGAAGAAGGTGCTCTGGTCAGATGAAACAAAAATTGAACTTTTTGGCAACAATGCAAAACGTTATGTTTGGCGTAAAAGCAACACAGCTCATCACCCTAAACACACCATCCCCACTGTCAAACATGGTGGTGGCAGCATCATGGTTTGGGCCTGCTTTTCTTCAGCAGGGACAGGGAAGATGGTTAAAATTGATGGGAAGATGGATGGAGTCAAATACAGGAGCATTCTGGAAGAAAACCTGATGGAGTCTGCAAAAGACCTGAGACTGGGATGGAGATTTGTCTTCCAACAAGACAATGATCCAAAACATAAAGCAAAATCTACAATGGAATGGTTCAAAAGTAAACATATCCAGGTGTTAGAATGGCCAAGTCAAAGTCCAGACCTGAATCCAATCGAGAATCTGTGGAAAGAACTGAAAACTGCTGTTCACAAATGCTCTCCATCCAACCTCACTGAGCTCGAGCTGTTTTGCAAGGAGGAATGGGAAAACATTTCAGTCTCTCGATGTGCAAAACTGATAGAGACATACCCCAAGCGACTTACAGCTGTAATCGCAGCAAAAGGTGGCGCTACAAAGTATTAACTTAAGGGGGCTGAATAATTTTGCACGCCCAATTTTTCAGTTTTTGATTTGTTAAAAAAGTTTGAAATATCCAATAAATGTCGTTCCACTTCATGATTGTGTCCCACTTGTTGTTGATTCTTCACAAAAAAATACAGTTTTATATCTTTATGTTTGAAGCCTGAAATGTGGCAAAAGGTCGCAAAGTTCAAGGGGGCCGAATACTTTCGCAAGGCACTGTAAGTCCTTCACTGTTGCCACTTGTTATTGACCCCCCTCATCTGTGCCCTGGACACCATATGTGAATTAATCGCCCCGCCCATCTATCGTCAGAGTTCGTACTGCTAGGTGACCTAAATTAGGATATGCTTAACATCCTGGTCATCCTACAATCTAAGCTAGATGGCCTCAATCTCACACAAATTATAAAGGAACCCACCAGGTACAACCCCAAATCCGTAAACATGGGCACCCTCATAGATATCATCCTGACCAATTTGCCATCTAAATACACCTCTGCTGTCTCAGTGATCACTGCCTCATTGCCTGTGTCCGTGGTCAAACGACCACCCCTAATCAATGTCAAATGATCCCTAAAACACTTCTGTGAGCAGGCCTTTCTAATCTACCTGGCCCGGTAATCCTGGAAGGATATTGACCTCATAAAGTCAGTAGAGGATGCCTGGTTGTTCTTTAAAAGTGCTTTCCTCACCATCTTAAATAAGCATGGCCCTTTCAAAAAATGTAGAACTATGAACAGATATAGCCCTTGGTTCACTCCAGACTTGACTGCCCTGGACCAGCACAAAAACACCCTGTGGCGTACTGCAATAGCTTTGAATAGTCCCCGCGATATGCAACTTTTCAGGGAAGTCAGGAACCAATATACTCAGTCAGTTAGGAAAGCAAAGGCTAGCTTTTTCAAACAGAAATTTGCATCCTGCAGCACTAATTCCAATAAGTTTTGGGACACTGAAAAGTCCATGGAGAATAAGAGTACCACCTACCAGCTGCCCACTGCACTGAGACTAGGAAACACTGTCACCACTGATAAATCCACGATAATTGAGAATTTCAATAAGCATTTCGTACCCACCTGGCTACCCCAACCCTGGCCAACAGCTCTGCACCCCCGCAGCAACTGGTCATCCCCAAAGCCAACACCTCCTTTGGCCGCTTTCCCTTCCAGTTCTCTGCTGCCAATGACTGGAACGAATTGCAAAAATCACTGAAGTTGGAGACTTATATCTCCCTTACTAACTTTAAGCGTCAGCTGTCAGAGCAGCTTATCGATCGCTGCAGTTGTACACAGCCCATCTGTAAATAGCCTATCCATCCATCCATCCAACCAACTACCTATTTGTTTTGGTTTTTCTGCTCTTTTGCACATCCTCATCTGCACATATATCACTCCAGTGTAAATTGCTCAATTGTAATCACTTAAATAAAGGTGAAATAAAAAATGAAAAAATATGGTAAATAAATTGTAGAATTGACATTGAATTAATTCGACAATGACCAGTACCCTAAAAGAAGCTGGAAAAAATATTGTGCAGAACGTATTGGCCTACCCATTTCAGCAACAGTAGCTGCACATGCTGACAAGATGAACTTTGAAACCCGAGGCCACTGGGGGACCCCTGACTTGTCTTCTTCCATTTTGTAATCCTTATGCAAGTCAGCCTAGCAGTTCGCGATTACTTTGCTATTCCGTTTGAAAGTAGCTCCCTAGACATTATTAAAAAAAAGACAAGTAATGATCATTAGAGTTATTCTTATTTATACCGAACGCTGTGCACCGTTTAAACAACGACACGTGCAAAGATGACATGATGCTCGATTAAATGTATACTTTGCTCTTCTTCAGGACAACGACCTTTAACCAGAGAACAGGAAATGTAGTTCATGCGAAGATAATTTATCGCACAGCCTACTGCATCGGGGCTCTGTCAAACTACATTTCCGAAACAACTTTTCGCGCAATGTTACAAAATTACGCTCTGACCTTCTTTTAGCTGATTGGATCAGACTGAGAAAGAGGCCCGGCTCTGGTTGGCCAATCTTCCTTTCATTTCAACGCCCGCTTTTGCCTCGGAGCGAGCCCTAGTGGTTTCAGACAGGTGTGATGGACGTTATAACGTTGATACTGTTTCTGGTTGTCTTGGCTATTTCAGCGCATCTTTTATTTGGGGGAAATTATCCAAATGCTCCACCATGCATAAAAGGATGGATCCCCTGGTTTGGTGTGGCATTCGAGTTTGGGAAATCTCCGCTGACTTTCATATCTCAAGCCAGAGATAAGGTAACAAACATCAGGTGGTTGGGCTATAGTATATGCTTTTACGTCCTCATTTGATGTTTATTCTGAATATTACATGTTCGACCCTATTACCTACTTGTTTATTTGTTCGAATGCTACAGATATTGGCCCACATAATCTCTGAGTTGTGATGGTGTCAACATCTTGTTTGATGTCTGACTTTGTGATATTGATGATAACTAATGTTCGCTTCTGCATCCCTGTGTTATACGTTGTCCCCCCATCCCTCACCCTCTCTCTCTCTCTCTCTCTCTCTCTCTCTCTCTCTCTCTCTCTCTCTCTCTCTCTCTATCTCTATCTCTCTCTCTCTCTCTCTCTATCTCTCTCTATCTCTCTCTCTCTCGCCCACTCACACACTCACACACAAACAATTGTTATTGATCCAACTTAGCTTCGCCAAATTCAGATAGGTCTATAAGATATATGGATAGATGATCACCAGCAGATATCGATGCCATGTGGCTGTGGGACTCTCTTTCAAAGTCCAAGGTATTTGGTCTCTTCAGGAGCTCACCTCAACCTGCTGAACTCTGTGTCACACGTGTGTAATTCAATCAACTTTGGTTTTATTTCCACCATTGTAATTGTAGCATGATCGCCCTAATTCATTAACTGCCTATATCAGCTTCAATCAATGATGCCCCTTCCTAGAACTCATGGGAGACAACACATGAGCGATAAACCCTGAACCTCTACACTCTGTGATGGTAGATTTGCTACACACATGGCAAGTCAAAACGTTAATATTGCCGAAGAAATACATTCAATCAACGTAGGCTGCCACATAACAAGCTCAGTTCCACTGTTAAGCTAGGAGCAGAATGTTGTGCCAGACTGCCCACGGCCTTCTCAACTTCATCACGGCCTATTGAGTTCACTTAGTAATTTATGTAACTGGGCCTTGGGGAGCTAGTTAGCAGCATGTGCTGACCCTGTTGATGCAAACCGTTGTGCAGGGAAATGACTGCTGTGCCAGGGGTTTTGTTATTTGGAGGGGTGGCCAAGTTGTATGAATGGGGCATTCGAAGTCGCACACTATAGTTATTCAGATGAGCATTCCTGTGATGTAGTGGCAATTTGGTTGTTGTGTTGTTCAGCTGTGTGTTATTACTATGTTGTACTCATGTTTCAACCTGTTTAAACCTGTTTCACTCCCTCCCATTTTATTGATCTAATGTCAAAGTTTATTTAACAAAGTTGATTCTGATAAACGCTGTCAGAATCCCTGATTAGGACTGTTGCTGCCATCAAGTTTTATCCATTTGTTGACACAATCTTGTCCAGAAAAGAGCACTACCAGGTCTGTTTTTTTATCAAGACGAAATTATAATGACTATAAAAATATTACAATTTGTATTTTCCAGTATGGACCTGTCTTCACTGTTGTTGCGGCTGGCAAGCGATTGACCTTTGTGACCCTTCATGAAGACTTTCGCACATTTTTCATGTCCAAAGATGTGGATTTTGAGCAGGCAGTCCAAGAGCCTGTCAATAACACAGGTGGGGTTTTACTGTGTGTGTTACAGTTTCCTGTGCTGAAACGTTAGTTGACTTTGGCCTTCGCTGGTCCACTTGCCGGTGGTTTCAGCCTTCTCCCCATAGGTTCAGATTACTCATCTGCCACATTTCACATCTGACTGGAAGTGTTTTTTTTTTTTGTAGTAGTAGTAAATAATAAAACACATTCTCAGTTTTTCTCTGTTTTCAAGGGACATTAATGATCGATGGATTCTTGAGTGTGTGCTGAAAGATATGTACCCTCTGTACATAATTCATGTTCTATCTATAGGCTCATAATAAATTATGAATAGACAATCTATTTTTTTACACTGATACTGACCAGCTCACTGACTGTTACAATAACAGAAGCTTCAAGCTGAATGGATTCAATTCACTTCACTTTAGTTAGGTCCAAATGGGTTTAAAAGTGGCAAGCGGACAACACAGCAACACAATAGAAACATAACACAGCAACGTGTTTCTCTCTCTGTAGCTTCCATCAGCAAGGAGAGTTTCTATAAGTTCCACCCAGCATGCAACACTCTGATCAAGGGCCGTCTGACCCCAGGCAATGTGGCTCAGCTGACTGACCACTTGTGTGAAGAGTTCAACGACCACCTGGAGACGCTGGGGGACCAGGGCTCTCGAGGACTCAATGAGCTGGTCAGGTAAGCTACAGTGTCCCGGGACCTGACACTCTCTGACTGTGTATCTGTTTATCCCTTGTGGAGAGGAGGGAGAGGTGTGGCGAGTGTTCAGTAGGTATGACACAGGAAAACATTTAGAAAAACAAGTGGCAGGAGTGCAATATGGATCGCTGAAATTGGCTTATTAGGATTAGTGTTAGGTTAACTAGCATTAGAATACGGTAACTGGCTGTGCGTTGAGGTTGTTCTCATAAGGTTGATCAACCCCTGGCACGTGACTGTGTAGTCCTATCCTTCTTTGATGAGTAATATACTATATAGAGGGCGCTGCCAATCCTTTGTCCTGTCCACCACACCTATCGTTCAGGTCTCAGGAGTCATATTTCACAGCTGAAATAATATTACCTTTAGTGGAAGAACTACCTAAACCAGAATTTCTGGACTGACGGACATGACAGGAAAGAAAGAATTAGGAAACATGTTAGGCGATAAAGTACTATCATGCACCTTACATTTGATTGGCTCATCATGTAACAGCATGGTCTCGTATGCAGTATTACCCTGTATTACACACAACGTTTCACACACGTATATCTCTGGTGATGATCATCACTCAGACAACTCAAGAACCATTTTATGGATTTTTTTTCTTAAAAAAAATGCTGAATTCCTGGTGATGTTAACAGTGGTGAGTCTCGTAATGATCTTTTTCCAACGTAATCCCTACACAGCAGTACCGATCTAAAGTCCTCTGACCAGACTGACCATTAGCCTCTATAATTGTCTTTGACTCGTCTCTCCTCTCATGTCTGACAGGGCCGTAATGTACCCTGCTGTGATGAGTAACCTACTGGGGAAGTATAACTCTCCAGGAAGTCCCTTTACCATGGAGCAGTTCAAGGAGAAGTTTGCCATCTACGACGAGGGCTTTGAGTATGGCTCCCAGCTACCAGACATGTTCCTCAGGTCAGTGTGGCACAGGCCTGGTTAGTCTGATAGTTAGTTCCTGTCTTCAAACTACTGTAGTAGGCAGGTGAATGGAGTGGGATATACATTTCATTGTGTACATTGCTTAGGTGTAACATAAGACCATATAGATTGGACCAATACACTGTATATTTATATTGGACCTCGGCCCTGGCTAATATTAGGTTGTTCACATGAAAAAAATTAACCAATAAACCAAATGACCTGCACTGTTATGGAAGCAGTATAGAGTTGATTTACTAAGGACTACGTGCATAAAGTAAATCCCAGGAAATTAAGGGCAAAACCTTTGTGTTGAGATGTACTGTACAGTTTGCCTATCTAAGAATAAACAAGACAGTCTGACCAGACTGTTGATTTAGGTAAAAAGCTACCTTTATTGACATAGTGTGGATGTGATACTCATGCGAGGGTAAGGTACAAGGTAGCTTTGGAAAGCAAGCCTTCAGTACTTGAGTAAATGAGACAGGATTTTGGAAGGCTCAGGCACAAGGCTACAGCACTGTATGTCTTCTAAATAGTTGTTTTTTTGGGGGGCAGGGAATGGGCCAGTTCCAAATGCTGGCTTCTGTCTCTATTGGGGAACATGGTGGTCAAAGCAGAGGATGATGAGACATCCAGTGAATCAGGCAACAGGGTGAGTCCTATCTTTGAATAGAGAACAATGCCGTTTTAAATAATGTGTCAATATCTCCCTAGGAGAGGTGGGTGTGGAGTCAGGCGCAGGAGAGCAAGAATTTCAAGAAGGGCGTTTTATTACTGGTCCACCAACAAAACAGGTACAGGACCACAAAAGCAGCCACTAGAAAACAGGAACGCAGTCTAGTCGAAAACGGAGGAACACACTCCTCTGACTAAACGAACGTGCGGGAAAAAACAATCCCATGAAATAAACCTGCTTAACAGGGTAAAACGTAACCCAAGCCAACGACAGTAACACAAACAATCTTGCACAAAACCTAGCGGGTAGGACGAGATTAAATACCCCACTCATTAGCCTAAACTAGACACAGGTGAACACAAGACAGACAAAACCAAACGAAAAAGCAAAGGATCGGTGGCAGCTAGTAGGCCGGCGACGACGACCGCCGGGCGCCGCCCAAACAGGGAGAGGAGCCACCTTTGGTGGCAGTCGTGACATAATGGATCATTATACCATGATTTTATTGAATGGATGATTCATTTGAATATTGGACATTTGACATTTTGACATTGAGTTGAGTCTCATAACTCAACAGCTGGTGTCTGACATTGTCATTTTATTTTAATCATTTCGCCAAGGTTGTCTCCTGTAGATGGATGTAATGATAATTCTTTATGGGACGAGATGCACTTTTTACCCACCTTGGCAGTTGTCCCAGTTAGGATATGAATCATATTGTCACTCATTCGTTGTCAGCCCTAAGGATTCTCCATATATCATCTTGATAAAGGCTTCTGATTGATGAATGGTCATTGGACCAGGTGAAACCTTTGAAATGAGCATCCTGATTCCAGAACAGCACCTGTACCAGCCAGCTAAGATTGATCTTACTGATGTTCCTGGCCTGCATACTGGGGTTCTAACTTCTAGTTAGTGCAATATTTGGCTCTTTTGTCACAGGTTAGAGGTCATCATGGAGTGTTATCCCTGAGGGTGCCACTGGAGGGCATCCTTATGTTTCTAGTGTCTAGGTGAGCCTGATTGGGATTGTTGGATTCACCTGGTTTAGGACAAGGTCTCTTGTCTTGTACTCATGTGCACTTGCTTTGTGGTTTTTCCTGTGAATACTTCAGTAAACATTCTGGATTTACCCACACCTCTAGCTGCTGTGTTTCTCTGCGCCTGGGTCCGAGATTGTACTAGAGTTATTGTCACAGTAGACCTGAGCCAAAAAATGGACCCAGCCGAGATTTCTCCGTCATCCGAGGGACACTCCGAGCTCCACCACTTGCGGTCGGCTCTCACTCACCATGGAGCTGTGATTGGTCGCCATGAGGCGCGGCTGAACACATTGTCGGAGGATTTAGGAACTCTTGTGTTCACTCTGCAGACCGGACAGACGGGAGCAACCACCTGTGGTGGTTCCTAACCCTCCACTTTCTACCAGTTCATCGTCTTCCTCCCCTCGGGAGCCTCATCTCCCGGTACCGGAGCGCTATGAGGGGCATCCTGGGAGGTGTCGTGGGTTCCTGCTCCAATGTCCGCTCGTCTTCGAGCTCCAGGCATCAACGTTTCCCACCGAGCGTTCCAGAGTGGCATATAACATCGCCTTGCTCTCAGGATGGGCTCTGGCCCGATTACGTCCTGATTACGCCATTGATTTTCGGACGCTTGCTGCTGAGAGCAGTTGGAATACAGAGGCACTTCACTCAGTCTTTCTCAATGGACAGCGAGGTTCTCACGGATGAACTGGCTTCCCGGGACAACGCTGACACTCTGGAGGAGCTTATTGTTCTGGCCATCCGGATTGACAACCGGCTTCGGGAACGTCGTCATGAGAGGATGGAGGGATTCCGAGTTGGTTCCAGTGTTTCTAGCTCCGCTAAGGGAGGCGATTATTCATTTGTGACATTGCCGTATGCTGGGCCTGCTGGTTCGGTATCCCGTCATAGTTCTCAATTCGGCTCTGGTTCCCCATCATATCCTTCAGAGGTGCCGGGGCAATTGGGACGCACAAGACTTTCCGTTCTGGAGAGAAGGCGCAGGATTAACAATCAACGTTGCCTTTACTGTGGACAGTCTGGACATTTCCGGGCACCCTGTCTCGAGCTGATGGGACAACGGGAGGACCCGTCAGTAAACGGGAGAATACTGGGGAGTCAGATACAGTCTCCAGCTGCCGACACGACACGCACCTTCCTTCCGGCCAATCTGTGGTGGGACAATGGGCAGTTGGACATTTCTGCTTTCATAGACTCTGGGGCTACCGGCTATTTTCTGTATTCCACATTAGCTCGCCAACAGAGGCTGCCACTCACTATGCTGGACACTCCATTGTCGGTCACTGCACTGGATGGTCAACCCCTAGCGTCTGGGAAGGTGAAGCAACTCACCATGCCTATTCAGCTATGAGTTCTGGATGACCATGTGGAGCTTATCCAGTTTCATCTGGTGAACTCTCCTGAGCTTCCCCTGGTTCTTGGACATCTGTGGCTTTCCACCCATAATCCTCAGATTGACTGGCCTTTGGGAGAGTTCAGAGATGGAATCCTTCATGCCAGTTCACCTGCCAGCATCTCTCTCCAGACCTTTCCGGTCCTTCTCGTCTGGAGACTTCCGACACTCCTGTTCCTCCAGCTGGGAGTGACAAGCCTGATCTTTCCCGCGTACCTCGGGATTACTGGGATTTGGTTTAGGGCTTCAGCATACAAAGGGCCAGCAAACTACCTCACAGGCCCTACGATTGTGCCATCAACCTCCTGCGTCCAGGCCAGATGGTCTGGCTGTCTACTAGGGACTTGCCTCTACGCATGGAATCTAGGAAGTTGGCACCCCGGTACGTTGGGCAATTCAAGATTCTACAGCGCATCAATCAGTGGCCTACCGTCTTCATCTTCCCCGGTCCATGAGGGTTCATCCCAACTTCCACATCTCCAGACTCAGGCATGTGGTGTTCAGTCTTCTGGTTCCGGCCACTTGGCCTCCACCTCCGCCTCGCATGATAGTGGGACAGCCAGCCTACACGGTGCGACGCATACTCTTTAGCCGTCAGATCCGGCGGGGGACTCAGTATCTCGTGGACTGGGAGGATTACGGCCCTGAGGAACGGTCCTGGGTTCCGGTCCGGGACATTTTGGACTCCAGACTCATTCGGGATTTCCGTCGACATTCAGCTACCCCTGGTGGAACGTCGGGAGCCATTCCTTGAGGGGTGGGGGTCCTGTTACAGGTTAGAGGTCATCATGTAGTGTTATCGAGGGCATCCTTATGTTTCTAATGTCCAGGTGAGCCTGATTGAGATTATTGGGTTCACCTGGTTTAGGACTATATAGGTTCCTCTATGGAACTGGGCCGGTTGCTCAGGTCTCTTGTCTTGTACGCATGTACACTTGCTTTGTTGATTTACCTGTGAATACTTCATAAAACATTCTGGATTTACCCACACCTCTACCTGCTGTGTTTCTCTGCGCCTGGGTCCGAGTTCGTACTAGTTATTGTCACATCTTTAATGTATAACAAGGATGATAGATACCATTGTATACTCATATAGTGACATTTCCAAGGGGATGAAATGTATAAAGTCTGTATTTCGCCTAACCTCATTGTAAATGATTGTATGTATGGCATTTTTGCAGACGTTACTGCAACACCTTGTCACCTTAATCACAGATAAATTCCTGCCCAACTATGGATTACTGATGTTATGGGCATCGCTTGCCAATGCAATTCCAGTGAGTAATTTTTTGACAAATCTTATTACTGATAAGCAGGGGCATCGTTTTATATGAATTAGATTTACGATCGCTCCTCTTCACCTTCATCTTTTTAATCTGCCAGATACCCTAGTTAATTGGCATTTAAATTGGTTTGATTGGAGATATCATAATTATATTTGATATAACATGTCTTTTGTTTAGATTACCTTCTGGGCTGTAGCCTTCATCTTGTCCAATCCCACAGTTTACCAGACAGCCATGGAGCAGATCAATGCAGCACTCAAAGACCAAGGTGTGAGCTACACTATGCCATCGCTCCTCTGTTTTATAGCCTCCCACTGACACATGCCCCATTAGCTTCTCTAACCTGCTGTACAGTATGTGAGGTCCTGATGACCTGGGGTATATTGGGATATGGTGGTGGATGGAGTATTTTACCTTAGTAATGAATGCCAGCAGCATACCACCCTGCATACCACTGCTGGCTTGCTTCTGAAGCTTTGGTTGGTCCTGGTCATTTCCTGGATGGGAGACCAGATGCTGCTGGAAGTGGTGTTGGAGGGCCAGTAGGAGGCACTCTTTCCTCTGGTCTAAAAAAAAAATACAAATGTCCCAGGGCAGTGACACTGCCCTGTGTAGGGTGCCGTCTTTCGGATGGGATGTTAAACGGGTGTCCTGACTCTCTGCGGTCATTAAAGATCCCATGGCATTTATTGTAAGAGTAGGGGTGTTAACCCCGGTGTCCTGGTTAAATTCCCAATCTGGCCATCAAACCATCACGGTCACCTAATAATCCCCAGTTTACAATTGCCTCATTCATCCCCCTCCTCTCCCCTTTAACTATTCCCCAGGTCGTTGCTGCAAATGAGAACGTGTTCTCAGTCAACTTACCTGGTAAAATAACGGATAAATAAATACAAATTAAATGAATGTGCCATTTGACTGAGTGTTTTTGCTGAGTAAACTTCTGGCTGCTTCTAAGAATTCAATGATGTTGTTTTTGGCCCTGGTGTTACCATGACTGGAGATCTTAACACATACAATGGAAGATGAAGCAGTACAGTAATTGTACCACATTGTCTCTCCATCTCATTTCGCTTCAGTCTATGCCCCTAAACCTCCAGCAGGTGTCAGCAGTAGCGCAACACTCACCTGGCACACTTTTGAAGGCAGAAGTCCTGTTTCTAGGGAGTTATAATGATTATGCTCAGTGGTTTCAGTTATCTGAGAAGACTATATACATGACATAGTAATTAAGTGAATGTTCAATAATCGGCCCCTTTGAGACTTTCAATTATACTTACATATGCATATCTCCTAATGAAATCCCACGTAATCCTAATGGGTCTGATATCTAATCATACCAGCTCAGTGATGCATACTGAAACGACACCGCTTCTTCTCAGAAGCTCAGTGGTAGACTGTTGTATCTTGTCAGTAGGTGTGTGGGAGTGTGTGTTTGTGTGTATATCTCACAACGTGTGTTTGTTCCATCGTGTGTGTGTGTGTCCATGACAGACACCAGGAAGACCAAGGTGACCGCTGAAGAGCTGCAACAGATGCCCTATGTGAAGTGGTGCATCCTGGAAGCCATCCGGCTTCGGGCCCCTGGAGCCATCACACGCAGGGTGGTCCGACCCCTCATGATACAGGTGGGCCTCCTGACCGTCGATAGACTCTGAAATAAGCTTTTTCAAGCCTCTACATCCCCTCAAAGTCAACCCTTCATTTCCATAAATTGTTCAGTATATGTAAAGTGGCGTGCATATGTGTGTGTATTCCTCCCTTCCAGAACTACATCATTCCACCAGGGGACTTGTTAATGGTGTCTCCTTACTGGGCCCATCGGAACCCACATTACTTCCCTGAACCAGAAGAGTTCAAACCGGTAAGTACTAGGCTAGACCTACCATATTTACCTTAAATGATATGGGATATTAACTTAATGATGAAGGGGATGCTCTCAAGTCAGTATTTCAACTTGGTGGGGCACAGTAAATACATGGAAAGGTAGTAAGTTGGATATTTTAGGGCAACCCACCTTAACACAAGAGTTGTTGCTGTAGCATGTCTTTTGCATTTTTCATGCCTGTTTCTGTGTTTCTGTGTGTGTGTGTGTGTGTGTGTGTGTGTGTGTGTGTGTGTGTGTGTGTGTGTGTGTGTGTGTGTGTGTGTGTGTGTGTGTGTGTGTGTGTGTGTGTGTGTGTGTGTGTGTGTGTGTGTCAGCCCAGCATGAGCGTGCGTCAGCTCAGGCTTCCGACAGACTTCTAATGTAAATGAATGACACTCGTGGTCATGGTGGTGCGGGGGGACATGACATTTATCACCGCAATGAACCTCCTCCTCTGTTGGTTAGTGTCCCCCTACCTGCAGACAGAAGAAATGCACTTGTATCTTCCCGAGGAGTGCATTCCCGGGTCACTGACTGTCTCCCTCATTCTTCTCTCTTAAAAACAGACTAAATATTTGAAGCCCCACATGCCTACGCTGCTGCAGTATAAATGGGCTTTGAGAGCATTGGTAGATAATGCTATTTCTCCTCCTGCTTCAACAATGCGGATGAGGGTGCTTGAAAACCAGGGCACGTATTTAGCCGCTTGACATTTTCCGGAAAGGAGATCTTTATTTCTGTTTCTGTGACATGGAAGAGTAGGTCAAAGGTCTGGGCTGTGAGGTAAACTGCAGCAGTGGTCAGAGACTGCAGGCCATTTAGTGAGTCAATGCCTTGTATCATCTTCAGTGAGGTTGGTATGTTTTGCTATGAAATGGGTTGAGTGAATAATCTATAGTAGCCACTTGGGTCTATAGAATAGTCTATGGTTTGTGGACCATAATGCTATGTAATAACCGTTAGTAACAGCCTTTCTATGTCACGTTGTATAAATGATTGGAGACAGGTGCAGGAATACGTAATAGGGGGGTTTAATACTCCACCCAAAATATACAACATGCCAGGAAAAGGCACGGGGACGAAGCCCAAAACAAACAGGTATACAAAAACACAGGGATGTAACCCAAACAAAAGAGCGAGGTAAAACCTCTAATAAATACACGGGATGAGACCCGCAATACACTACACGGGATGAGACACGCAATACACTACACGGGATGAGACCCGCAATACACTACACGGGATGAGACCCGCAATACACTACACGGGATGAGACCCGCAATACACTACACGGGATGAGACCCGCAATACACTACACGGGATGAGACCCGCAATAAACTACACGGGATGAGACCCACAATACACTACACGGGATGAGACCCGCAATACACTACACGGGATGAGACCCGCAATAAACTACACGGGATGAGACCCGCAATACACTACACGGGATGAGACCTGCAATACACTACACGGGATGAGACCCGCAATACACTACACGGGATGAGACCCGCAATACACTACACGGGATGAGACCCGCAATACACTACACGGGATGAGACCCGCAATACACTACACGGGTTGAGACCCGCAATACACTACACGGGATAAGACCCGCAATACACTACACGGGTTGAGACCCGCAATACACTACACAGGGCGAGACCCGCAATACACTACACGGGGCGAGACCCGCAATACACTATACGGGATGAGACCCACAATACACTCCACAGGATGAGACCTGCAATACACTACATGGGATGAGACCCGCAATACACTACACGGGATGAGACACTACACGGGATGAGACCCGCAATAAACTACACGGGATGAGACCCGCAATACACTACACGGGATGAGACCCGCAATACACTACACGGTATGAGACCCGCAATAAACTACACGGGATGAGACCCGCAATACACTACATGGGATGAGACCCGCAATACACTACACGGGATGAGACCCGCAATACACGACACGGGATGAGACCCGCAATACACTACACGGGTTGAGACCCGCAATACACTACACAGGGCGAGACCCACAATACACTACACGGGGCGAGACCCGCAATACACTACACGGGATGAGACCCGCAATACACTACACGGGATGAGACCTGCAATACACTACACGGGATGAGACCCACAATACACTACACGGGATGAGACCCGCAATACACTACACGGGATGAGACCCGCAATACACTACACGGGATGAGACCCGCAATACACTACACGGGTTGAGACCCGCAATACACTACACGGGGCGAGACCCGCAATACACTACACGGGGCGAGACCCGCAATACACTACACGGGGCGAGACCCGCAATACACTACACGGGGCGAGACCCGCAATACACTACACGGGGCGAGACCCGCAATACACTACACGGGGCGAGACCTGTAATAACAATGCACAACAATACACGGGACGAGACCCGTAATAACGACACACAATACACCCAGCACGAAAGCCGAAACAACAAAGCACAGGTACTCACAAGACCAACGGACATGGGAACAATAACTGACCAGCGAATGGTGAACAGAGGGCACATATATACAATTACTAATCAGGGGAATTGGAATCAGGTGTGCGTAATGACAGTTCAGTGAACGTCTAGAGGCCGGTGATGTAGACCTCCGGAACTGGTGCACGGAATGAGTAGCAGTACCGGGGGAATCCGTGACATTCTAGCATGTTCTTATGACACACTGTGAAATTGGTGGACAGTTGCACTTTGGAACACGACTTCCAATCTATAAGCACAGCAGATAATCATTCAGATGGTTTGAAATGACGAAATCCATTCACTGCTCACAATGTGAAATGAAAACGTTCAAAGCAATCCAAACTGCCCTGTTCATGTGGTTTAAAATAGTATAGGTCTGCTTGAAGCCCTTTTCTAGGATATAAATAAAGCTGAAGTTTTTTCTGAAATAAAATCTCTTCCCTCTTCCCACAGGAACGATGGGATAAGGCAGATTTAGTAAAGAATGTCTTCTTGGAAGGGTTTGTGGCATTTGGAGGAGGCCGAAACCAGTGCCCAGGAAGGTTAGAAAAACAGACATGTTTTTTTCTTCAGAACACACACTAGAGTTTTCCCCCCTATCTGGGATACCTACTGCAGCCCTCATCCTCCACATACAACAGCCATTCTGCCAGTCACATTCTGTTAAAGGGCCCCAAAGCAAACTCATCCCTGGGTCACTCCTCTTTTCAGTTCCCTGCAGTTAGCGACTGGAACATGGACACTCTTACTGACGCTGCTTTGCGTGATGTACTGTTGTCTCTACCTTTCTTGCCCTTTGTGCTGTTTGTGCCCAATAATGTTTGTACCAAGTTTTGTGCTGCTACCATGTTGTGCTGCTACCATGTTGTTGTCATGTTGTGCTGCTACCATGTTGTGCTGCTGCCATGTTGTGTTGCTACCATGTTGTTGTCATGTTGTGCTGCTACCATGTTGTGCTGCTACCATGTTGTGCTGCTGCCATGTTTTGCCACCATGTTGTTGTCATGTTGTGTTACTACCATGCTGTGTTGTCATGTGTTGCTGCCATGTTATGTTGTTGTCTTAGGGCTCTCTTTATGTAGAGTGTCTCTTGCCGCGATGTGTGTTTTGTCCTATATTCTTATTTTAAATCCCAGTCCCCCGTCGCCACAGGAGGCTTTTTGCCTTTTAGTAGGCTGTCATTGTAAATACGAATTTGTTCTTAACTAATTTGCCTAGTTAAATCAAGGTTAAATGTAAAAAGTAAATAAATAGTAGCTACCATCCTGCTAGTATCCATTCTCTTGCAAATCCAGCTAAGTAGAATTGAATCTGTCAAAGACAATGAATAAGGCATTGTGTTGGCACCAAATTGGCATTTAGAGGTATCGTATTGGATATGGCTTCCATGTATGATTTTGGGGGAGTTTTATATTTTTTTGTTGACTATTCTAGCCCTATTTTGCACCAGTAAAATAAGCATCGATAGCTATTTGTGACGATCAATATCCCACAGACCACAGGCATATTATGTGGGTACTACAATATTATTGCTGGTGTGTCTTACCCTGTCCTCCAGCCTCCTGCTGTGTCTGTCACTGTCTCTGGGGAGGTGGCTAGCTTGGGGCTCTGGGTTTGTATAGTTTGTATGGCTGTGCTGCGCGTTTGCCCCTGAATGTCAACCCCTGGGTCCTCTGGGGCCCTGACTGGGACATCAGCGGTGGCCCAGAGCGGCCGGGATGCGGCCAGGGGGCCGGTGTGACGTAAGCAGGGAAAAGATCAGGGCATGTTCCCAGCTGCACAGCAGGATCAAAGACACAGGCGTACTGTCGAGTGGGACTAACCTGTGACCCCTTTCTCTAGGACACAGACATAGTCATAACCTATGCATATTCAGACATGCTGAAAGAAATGGCAATGAAATGGAAATGACTTATCTGCCGTCCTTGAATATGTGCCTCTGTATTAACTCAAACAGAGAAAGTATGCTTTGTCAGTTGCACTGAGCAGACAGGCTACAAAGTAAGCCTTTGCGTTGGCCCACTAGCGCTCACTCACCACTGAGTCTTATTGTCATGCTAGAGCTAGCATCCTGCATCTCAGTGGTTAATTCACACAGGCGGCCGCTGAAATGATGACAGCCAGGGTACAGTGGTGGGAGGGGAGAGGCACAGAAATAACTATGGGGAGCATGCCGCGTATGACACTCCCATATTTCATTCTTCCCATCCACCAATCCAGTCTAGTTTGATTCTGATGATTTTAGGAGATTGACCTTGTGTCTGCGTCACTGACACAATACCCCGGTATGACTCACAGCAGTCACAGGGTGCAACTGGAGCAGTTTTCCAGGTTAGGATCACTGATAAAGACCAGCACACAGCTTTTTCTTAAGTCCTCACTACTGCTATTCTCTTTACATCTGTCCTTTTCCCTAAAGCCCTGTTTCTCTCTCTCTCTCTCTCTCTCTCAGCAGTGAATGTAGGAGAGGTAAAATGACACATTGGAATCAAACAAGAGCACCAGTTCCTACACCTTTCATTTCCTCTCTTCTTGTTGTGACAGCTCTGGCTTAGCCGGGAATGGCACCTCCATTGTGTCTGATAACCTGCTGAAATGCTAACAGAGATAGTGCCTCAAAGGAGAGAGTCTCTCAGTAAGAGAGACAGATGAAAAGGATGACTGGATCCTATCGCATTACCTTGAGTGTCTGTTACGTTCTCTGTGCCTGAGCTTACTGTTGTGTGTGTGTTAGGTTAGTTTGATATCACCAGTTGTTTGTTTTTTGGAGAAGTTAACATGTTAGTCATGTGTTTTTAATTGTATCAACAGGTGGTATGCCCTAATGGAACTCCAGATGTTTGCTGCCTTGATTCTCTTCAAGTATGATGTCAATCTCATGGACCCGTTGCCTAAACCTGTAAGTTTGGAAACCACTTTCTCATTTATGGGACTTTGAAAACATACATTAATTTAAATACTAATATTGAAGTCTCTAAAGTTAAATACTGCAGTGAACTGTAAGGGAAATGTTTGTGCTTTTCTTCTAACTCATTTCGGTTCTATTCATGTGCTGTTCCATAAACCAATTTCTGTGTTCATGCAAGTGGTTGACTGAACAAATCCTCACATCAATTTGGCAGTGCACCCGTACCTTGTTTTGAGAACGAACAAAAGATATCTCAGTTTCAAGGTCTCAGCTTAGAGAGAAGAAGCCTCTTGAGGTGTTAGTCGGTCACATGCTATGAAACAGTATTGGTCTGTCACATGAATGAAACAAAACGGTAATGATGAATGAATTACGCTACATCATGCAAATATAACTTGTCTGTGTATAGCTGCATATAAAACAACTGCTGGGTCTGCCCAGGCAGAGATACTGATTGACATGTGTACTATGGTCCATTGAGTTGGTTGGAACCTCTCCAGCGCGCTGGTAAATAAACAATGATTCATTTAATATTGACTTTGAATGTCCCTGTGTAAGAATTACTTCATATCTATAATTTTCTACTCTCCCCAGAGCAATCTCCATCTGGTAGGGACCCAGCAGCCTGAGACTCCCTGCACAGTGCAGTACAGACACCGATAGAGTTGACCTGCCCTGCCCAGCAATGCCACACAAGGGCACTGTGCTCTACAATCCTGCCCAAACACCTGCCAAATAGTTTTTTTTATCAATGGAGCTAACTTAAAAGTTATATTTTAAAGAACTTATCTAGAACTTATATAATGATACTACATCTGAAAATGCAGGAGATGGTGGAACCGTCTTCAAATGATTTGGTCTTTCCCTTTTGATTATTTTCACCCCACCAAGAGTGTTTCTAACCGTACGTTCCCTTCCTGCCCAGTCCAACACCTGATTATGGATTTGTACAGACATTGATCAGTATTTTGTGATGTAATAGAATATAATCCGATAGATTCTGACCCATACAGAAAATATTCACTGCACGTGGCATCAGTATGAGACCTGTATTGTATTTATGACCTGTATTGTATTTATGCACTGTTATTACTATGTACTTATATACGGCATCATACCTCACTTCATGAATACAGTCTGCGGTTGCTTTGCTTCAATATAGGCCTACTAGATCTGGGTTGTCTTAATAAAGGGTGAAATCAAAATAAAGGCAGTGATATTTTTACACCCTATAATGTAGTTTGTCCCTTAATTCTACTGGTATAGACCATCTCAAGGCCAGCCTGCTCTTAGATGCCCAAAACAAATACCAACTATTCTGAAGTGTGAAATCCGCGTGCACGCATATTGATGCAATTGTAGCCTAGTACAAAGGAATGTTGATCGATCGGCCCCTGAGATTGTCAGTGATGGCCATTAGGGTACAGTGGTCTATTTGAATAGGTATGGATCGTCCGGTCACAGGTTTAGACTTGTTTACAAGAGGAAATATGTCTGCCTAATGAAATGGTCTTATTGATGTGAGAGAACAGTCCTGAAGATAAGAGGTTGATTAAGGTTAGAAAGTTAGGCTACTGGACACACTTGAATGTTTTATGTGACCGACCATTATGTTTTATTTTTATTTTTTATGAATCAATTATTGATAGCCTGTGTTCATTCATGCACTCATTAAATGCACTGACAGTCGTTGGTTATGCATTTCAAAATGGTGATGAATATATTACCAATAGGCCTAGAATAGCATAGGCCAACAACTTAATGCATGGCAACTGTTTCACTTGTCAGTGTTCAATGAATAAACATGCTCAAAGGGCTAAAATATTCCCAGACAACTGACGTTTCTAAATGATACCGATCATCATGCTAGGCTACCAGGTGAACGCGCAGCAACATCCATCCCGAAGGCTCGCCAAAGCTCTGACGTCGTCTCCACCTTTGTTAAATTGACACTCCGCTCTCTGGTAGACTATTGGTCAAAGAATGCCCCCTGTGGACATAGCTGTATTTCATAACTGGGTAACACACATCATTTGGATGCCGGAGGACAGTCATTGGTGAGTCAAACTGTCTGCAAAAACGTCAGGAGATTATCGGCGCGCAGCTGGAATGCAAGGTTGATTCACAAAGAAGAGTGAGGAGGTAGAGAGACAACGCCGAAGACACCACAGTCGGACCGAATCACACCGCACAGGTAGAGAGAGACGCGATGGCGACTCGGGGTTTCGCGTATCGCGTTTCTATGTGGAACATTGACAGTAGCCTAATGCAAAACAAGTGTGTCGCTTGCGTTGCATTGAAGTTGTTGGGTGTGTAAGGTCGTGTCAGCGGGTGGGAAAGTGCTCTAACTTGCAAGCGAATGACTTTCACCGAGACTTGAATAGAGGTTACAATGGGATTTTGTTTAGCGGTGATGAGGGAATTGTCCTGTCCCCCCAAAATAGGCAGATTTTAGGCTAACGTAAGCTATATGATTGTCTTTAAATGTCTTTAGTTTAGCCATTCATTTATGCTGCCTGGCAGTTAGGAGGTTATGTAGCCTAACTCATTTTCCCCAATGTAACCCCTATGATGTTTTAGTGACATTGACCGTTTCTGAGACCGAAATACCAGCTGTCAACGCAACGCGTCTCGTTGAGCATCACGACAGCCACTCTTGACTTTACAAGCAGTTTAAAAAAACTCAAAATAATTGTCTGTTCATATTGAATTATTGTTCAACATCCTACTGGAAAGGTAGCCTGCATGTAGCCAATAGATGTATAGCATATTGATAGATTGCATAAGACCTGAGGTAGGCTATCGGGTGTGTTTCCACTGTTCTTCCCCATGGGAAAGTTGTGTTGTTCCCCGACAGCCAAAGAGCGGTCCCTCCAGACATTCTCCCTCTAACACCAACAGGTTGCTATTGGTTAAACCTCTGCAGATATGACTCATTGAAAGTCTGAATGAATATGCCTGCCTCATATTGCTGCTTCCTTGTGGGGATACATATTATTGATCTAGCTGTTGCATAGACTGTCAGTAACCAGCTGAGAATTCTTCTCGACTCCACGAAGTTGAGAATTATCGGCTAGTCGGTAACTAAATGGTTACATTCAGTAAGCAATATTGCATGCCACTTTTTATAAACTGTGTGGTTCGAGCCATGAATGCTATTTGGCTGACAGCCATGGTATATCAGACCATATACTACGGGTATGACGAAACATTTATTTGTATTGGTCTAGTTATGTTGGTAACCAGTTTATAATAGCAATAAGTCACCTCGGGGGGGGTTGTAATATATGGCCAATATACCACGGCTAAGGGCTGTGACCAGGCACTCTGTGATGCGTCGTGCGTAAAACAGCCCTTAGCCGTGGTATATTGGCCATATACCACACCCCCCCTCGGGTCTTATTGCTTCATTATAGCATTGTAACAATTGTAGCCTACATGTTTTTCCTTTGTACCTATATGATTGATGGTATGTTAGTAACTTCTTTCATCAGATGATTTTATGAACAAAAGGTTATCATTATCAAGCCATATGGTGCCAGCTGCATCACCACCACTACCATCTCTCTCTCTCTCTCTCGCTCTCTCTCTCTCTCTCAATCCCTCTTTCACTCTCTCTCTGTCTGTGGGATAGAGCAGATAAGCATGTTTCACCCATGAGATCAGTGAAATGGAACAATTGACAATTGGAATGTTCCACAATGGGCCAATAAATATAGCCTAATGATTTTAGTCATTGACCTTGTGGTTTGTCTAATGTTCCTTGCCTTTTAGTTAGCATAGTTAGTTTGTAGAACAGTCATTTGATGGTCCATTGATTCCATTCATAATGAGAGATCATTTGCATTAAGCCTTGTTTATCATTCTGATTATTTGGAAAGTACAGTGCTTAATTAATGTATTCAATCTAATCAGTCATCTTTCATCTGAGATGATGAGTAAACAAGCATACAAGTGACTAATGGGAGTGGCATGGAAAGTCAGACAGACAGTCAGTCAGACAGACAGACAGACAGTCAGACTGCTGCACCTCAAAGGCTGTTGACTCACAGTTCTGAATGCATCATTCTATTCTCTGGACCTGTTCAACTCTGACTGTCAAACCCAAACTCATATCCTCTTCAGCAGAGACATACATGGCTGTGTGTGTGTGTGTGTGTGTGTGTCAGGGGAGAATGACTGCCCCCTCCCATTGAAGCCATAGAAGTTCAAGGCCGACACCTGTCCTGCAGGCATTGTTAGCAGAAAACAGGATCCCCATTAGAGTGAATGTGGTGAATCTTCTTGTAAATATAATTTTTTATCAATGACAATAATTGCTTCTAATACACCAGATGTACTTTATGTTCTTGAACAGGTTATTCAAAAATGGCACACTGAATAAGTTGTAAGGATAATTGAGTAGCTAATGGCAGCCTGTAGTAACCCGGTCGGCCTTCAACTTGAGTTAATCAATGAGATGTCTCCATTAGACGCCATCACAGATAGAACAATGACACAGATATTTCACCGGATTTAATGTGAAGCACACAGTTGGCGTTTCCAGTCACTACCAAATATGGTGATGAGAGGAAGCCCAGTGGCTGGCAGTGGGAGAAGATGGAGCGAGATGGATTTTGGTCGACAATCTGCTCATTTTCCCATCGATAAAACATTTGATCTCTATACAGTTTTCAGTTTCCAAAACTAGAATCTGTAACAAACAGAGTGGACTGTGTTTTGTAGACTCTACCCTTTGCCAAAGTTTCAAAACAAATTGCGTTGTTTAGAAGGAATGCAAGGGCGAATTGGGTTATTGTTAGTTATAAAAATCTTTGATGCCATCTTAACCGACTTCATTTGGCTTCAATGCGCTATTGAGTTTTCACATAGGAATGAATAGTGTGACTTGATCGATGGCTTTGTCCATTCATATATACAGTCGTGTGTGTGTGTGTGTGTGTGTGTGTGTGTGTGTGTGTGTGTGTGTGCATGCGGGAGAGAGAGGGAGCATCCGTGTGTGTGTGTGTGTGTGTTCTTGTTTTGTCTCTCCTTAACAGCCTTGTCTCAGACCATAGCGCACAATGCTGATATTGAAATGAAATAGGGCCCTGTCTGTCTGGAACACTTCAATTTAATCAAGCACCCCAGCAATCTGTGTATTTCACTAGTGTTGCAGCTATTTACAACAGTGTTTACACAGGCCAGGAATGATCTAGACAGCCACAGTCACTATCTATAGCCTTTTGTGAGTGTGTTTGTTTGTGTGTGTCCACAACAGTGTGTTTGTGTGTGTGTATGTTTGTGTGTGTCCACTGTCCATAACAGTGTGTTTGTGTGTGTGTGTGTTTCCACTGTCCATAACAGAGTGTGTGTGTGACGAGTGATGTGCTGATCCTAAAATAGCCACAGGATGTGTGTGAGTATGAGGCTGCTGGTGACAGTGCAGGCTTGCCAGCGGACTGGAGATGTCAGAGTCTATTAATGACAGGGAAACTGTGACAAGCACCTAATTCCTTCACGTCTCCATATCTCCTTCTCACCTCTGTTGTGTCTGCTCTACCTCTCTCCATCCTCCACTCTCACCCGCCAATCCTCCTCTCCACTCCTCTCCTCCATCCCTCCTTCCATCCTTCCCTCATCACACCTCTGTGGGATCACCCATCTCTAAGCCCATCACCCAACCTTCTGGCAGAGTATTAGTGACCTGGGCCAGAGGTTAGCATCTGTTGGCTTGGGGTTGGAGAGGTTAACACTCTCTATGTCTCTCTATTTCTCTCTCTCTCTGTGTTGTTGTTTTAACTGCCTGTGGAGGTGGACTGTTTTTAGTCCACCTCGGTGGTTGTGAGAACAGATTCATCAGATCGCCATTAATACGCTGCCTAACAACACTTTCCACTCTGTGGCTATGGAATGAATCCTGTCAGGTGCACTTCAGATATATGGTTAAATATATAGATGAGGAAGAGAGGAGGGAGAGGTGGGAGGACAGGGGTTCACAACCAAGATGATGTCATAGTAAAACAATCTGTGAGGTTAAGCCTCAGAACACGTTTGTTATTGTAGAACAAGAGCTAAAGATACAGCTAGTCCTGTGTGTATTTAACTGAGTGTGAGCTCTGTATTCAGTTACATCAGTGGTCAGTTAGCCTTCAAGTGAACTGGTACGGAGGAGAGTTTGACTGTCCACTTCCTCCCCCTAGGAGCCATCACAGCATTTGGACTGAGCACACTCATATCTCTCTTTCTCTCTCTCTTTCTCTCTCTCTCTCTCTCTCTCTCTCTGTAGCCATGAAGGGGGAGCATTTATTTTCCAACCTGAAAAACGCCACATTCTACCAGCGGGTCTACCTACTGGGGGGTGAGGAGCTGCTGGTACTGCAAAGCACTGTGGGACATCCCGCGCTGGGCGACAGCTTCCACCAGATCACCGACTTTAACGACCTGCCCACCTCCCTTTTCGCCTGCAACGTGGACCAGTCTGTGTTTGAGGATCAGGAGGGCAAGGTAAGGTCAAACCACTCTCTTCTTATTCACGGGGGAGAGAGTTGCTCAATGTCCCCCTGCTATTTTCACTTAGGCCTAGTTGGTTCTCTTGTTTGGCTTCGTGTCTAAGGAAAAGGGATTCAAGGTGATAAAACTGTAAAGGTCACATTGTCCATGAGATGGACCTGGTTTATCCTCCTGGTCCATGTGTCCACCACAGTTCTGGTTATTTATCGTGTGATTGTTTTCTTGGTACTGTATTTATTGGTGCCCTCTGGTCCGCATGGCATAAAGTTGATTCATCTCAGGGGCGGTTCATCTTCTGAGGGCAATTTGCCCTTGGCAAAGAAACACACAGTGAATATCTCTCTGACCTACTGTACTCCACTCTGGATGCCTGGCAGCCATTTTCTACATTTATCTGGTGTCATCTCTCCCTGGCTGTCTTCGTACTCAACGCTGTCCTCATAATCCACCATTACCCAGGGTTGGCCTGTCAGACCTGTTTTGTTATCCAGTTTACCCCGAGTGGCGCAGCGGTCTAAGTCACTGCATCCCAGTACTAGAGGCGTCACTACAGACACCCTGCTTCGATTCCAGGCTGTATCACAACCAGCTGTGATTGGGAGTCCCATAAGACGGCGCACAATTGGCCCAGCGTCGTCTGGGTTTGGCCGGTGAAGGCCGTCATTGTAAATAATAATTTGTTCTTAACTGACTTGCCTAGTTAAATAAAGGTTCAATAAAATCAATAAAAAAATCCAGCTGAAGTTGAGATCAAAAGCTGGTCATCCACTGTACCTCTAGTTATACATTATTTTGACTGCTATCATGGCAGGCAGTGGTTTTGATATGTGGCTGAGGAGTCCTAATAGATGTCCACAGGGCCATATAACTTGTTGGAAGTTCTATCTGGTGCTCTGAATCTCAGCATCTCAGAGGTCAAGGGTCATTGTCGTCTGAGTGTCAACAAGGGCTCTAAAGTGTGACCATTTTGGTTGCATATGCTCCTAAATATTTAGCTGTGCGACCTGGAAACACAAGCAGTGTTCCCCACCCCAATTTAATATCGTTGTAATGATTCGCTCTACCGTTGTTTCTGAGTGCACTAGAGTAAAAAGCGAGCGCATATTCGTTACCATCATGGTTGTACCGCAGCGAATCTAACGGCTTATTTCTACCCCCAAAAGTTTACAAGACATGACGGGCATCTAAAAAATGATCTTCCTATGGCGGATTGGCGGGCCGCACTTCTCGCGGACCATTTGTTTACACCTTGTTCTGTCATGTTACTTCATTAGCTAGCTAACGGACAACCTGGTGACTTTGCTAGTAGACTACATCTGAATATCTGGGGGCACAGAGAGAAAGGAAAGGGATATCTTCTTCAGGAGATCATTGATCATAGCAATGAATGAATGACTGATCTCTTGCATGTCATCACTCACAAACATGATGTTCTTAAAGAGACGGTGTACAAATTTCAATGTAATGCATCTCAAGTGCTTTTCCACAATGCAGACACCTACCATTCCACGCATGACTTTGTAAGTTCAATGACAGTTATTTGTATCATTTTAGCTTGGTATAATAAACACATGTATTTAAAGGGTTACATTAGTTTCTAGGGCACAACATGTGCTTCAGAAGTAGCTAGAATACATATAGGCCCCAATATAGATTATACAGTACCAGTCAAAAGTGACTATTTTCTACATTGTAGAATAATAGGGAAGACATAAACTATTAAATAACACATATGGAATCATGTCGTAACCAAAAAAAAGTGTTAAACAAATCAAAATGTATTTTATATTTGAGATTCTTCAAAGTAGCCACCCTTTGCCTTGATGACAGCTTTGCACACTTGGCATTCTCTCAACTAGCTTCGTGAGGTAGTCACCTGGAATGCATTTCAATTAACTGGTGTGCCTTGTTAATTTGTGGAATTTCTTTCTTCTTAAAGCGTTTGAGCCAGTCGGTTGTGTTGTGACAAGGTAGTGGTGGTATACAGAAGGTAGCCCTATTTGGTAAAAGACCAAGTCCATATTATGGCAAGAACATCACAAATAAGCAAAGAGAAACAAGGGCCCATCATTACTTTAAGACATCAAGGTCAGTCGCAAAAACGATCAAGCGCTATGATGGAACTGGCTCTCATGAGGACCGCCACAGGAAAGGAAGACCCAGGCTTACCTCTGCTGCAGAGGATAAGTTCATTAGAGTTACCAGCCTCAGAAATTTGTATCCCAAATAAATGCTTCACAGAGTTCAAGTAACAGACACATCTCAACATAACTGTTCAGAAGAGACTGCATGAATCAGGACTTCATGGTCGAATTGCTGCAAAGAAACCACTACTAAAGGACACCAACAATAAGAAGAGACTTGCTTGGGCCAAGAAACACAAGCAATGGACATTAGACCGGTGGAAATCTGTCCTTTGGTCTGATGAGTCCAAATTAGAAATGTTTGGTTCCAACCACTGTGTCTTTGTGAGATGCAGAGTAGGTGAACGGATGATTTCTGCATGTGTGGTTTCCACCGTGAAGCATGGAGGAGGTGTGATGGTGCTTTGCTGGTGACACTGTTTGTGATTTATTTAGAATTCAAGGCAAGCTTAACCAGCATGGCTACCACAGCATTATGCAGCGATACGCCATCCCATCTGGTTTGCGCTTAGTTGGGACTATCATTTGTTTTTCAACAGAACAATGACTCAACACACCTCCAGGCTGTGTAAAGAGAGTGATGGAGTGCTGCATCAAATGACCTTGGCTCCACAATCCCCCGACCTCAACCAAATTGAGATGGTTTGGAATGAGTTGGACCGCAGAGTGAAGGAAAAGCAGCCAACAAATGCTCAGTAAATGTGGGAACTCCTTCAAGACTGTTGGAAAAACATTCCAGGTGAAACTGGTTGACAGAATGCCAAGCGTGTGCAAAGCTGTCATCAAGGCAAAGGGTGGCTACTTTGAAGAATCTTAAATATAAAATATATTTGTTTAACACGTTTTTGGTTACGACATGATTCCATATGTGTTATTTCATAGTTTTGATGTCTTCACTATTATTCTACAGTGTAGAACATAGTAAAAAATAAAACTTTTGACTGGTACTGTATCTCAATCGATTTAAAAAAAAAACTTTCTGGTGCTCCGAAATGTTATGTTGTGGTCCTAACTTTTTTAAATTTAGAGCCCTGGTGTCAACACAGATTAGAGGCCTTGACCTCGGCTCCCCCTCGTACATCAACAGACGTTTTTCTTGACGTTTGTGAGATGAAAATAAAAAAGACTAAGAGAGTGAGTCCAGTCCACTCCCTCTGCTTTTCTACTGAATGTGGACATACTTCCTGAGGCTTTCTCATCGAGAACTCTTTTCTTCACTGTGTCCTGTTGTGGTCTGTGTGTGCTGGGGAGCATTGCTCTTCTGTGCCCCTCTCTGGAGCAGAGGTCATATGAACAGAGGAACTGTGCAGAGGAACTGTGCTAGTCAGGTCTTTCTGCCCCAGTGAACAGTCCCATTTCCAGCCCAAACACCAGCTCCATCCTCTTACCCTGCCCCGTCCAAGCCCCAACACCAGCTCCATCCTCTTACCCTGCCCCGTCCAAGCTCAAGCCCCAACACCAGCTCCATCCTCTCAAGCCCCAACACCAGCTCCATCCTCTTACCAAGCCCCAACACCAGCTCCATCCTCTTACCCTGCCCAGTCCCAGCTCAAGCCCCAACACCAGCTCCATCCTCTTACCCAGCCCCGTCCCAGCTCAAGCCCCAACACCAGCTCCATCCTCTTACCAAGCCCCAACACCAGCTCCATCCTCTTACCCTGCCCCGTCCCAGCTCAAACCCCAACACCAGCTCCATCCTCTTACCCTGCCCCGTCCCAGCTCAAGCCCTAACACCAGCTCCATCCTCTTACCCTGCCCCGTCCCAGCTCAAGCCCCAACACCAGCTCCATCCTCTTACCCAACCCCGTCCAAGCCCCAACACCAGCTCCATCCTCTTACCCTGCCACGTCCCAGCTCAAGCCCCAAATGCAGCTCCATCCTCTGCCCCAACCCCATCTCCAACTTCAACCCCATCTCAGCCCCAAACCCAGCAGCCTCATACAGCCTGCGTCAGTCAGAGAAGAGACATTAGCTGGTCGGCCACACCACTGCTTTGATCCTCACGCTGTGCGACAGCTGCTTACAGAAGCCATTCCTCCAGGACAGCAGCAGGCTAAAGGTGATCCATCACTCATGAGTCACACATACTGACATACACACGCCTGGACACGACTGGACTGGCCTCTTGGGACTGGACTAGACTGGGTTGGGATGGTATAGGATAGGATGGGCTGTCTCTTAGAGTGGATCATGGGAGGAAGAAAAGCAATGAAGGGAGAGGAGAGGAAAGGGCAGGATATTAGGTCTAAGGAGTGGAGGGAGGGAGGAAGAGGAGAATGCATTCGACTGACATGACTTGAGTGACGGTAATATACGTAAAACATACACGTTGTCATGACAACCACTTTAAGCATTCCATTTCCCTCTATAATGAGCCCTAATGAACCTTAACACCAGTCTGCCAGTGAGGCATCATTACCCAGGGCCTCTGCTTCTACTGACTGATCTACCAGGGTGAAGTCAGTCCAACAGCACCTGGATGTTTCCCTCTCAGTTTTTCTCCCTGATTTGCCTCGCCGTCAAATTTATTTGTGTGAAGCATAGTTTCTGTTTGCACCCGAGCCAGAATCAATTTAACAGGCTATGTGATAAGATTACTTTGATGAAAATCCCTGGGTGATGAATCATGACTATTTATAGCTGCATAGTGTTAGCTATTAGCCTGTCTCTAATAATAGTTCAGTCTGTCTGGGGACTGGGGGTGGAAAATCAGTCAGTCCTAAAGCCCCAGTGGACTGCAATGGAATTTGGAGTGTCATTATTGGCCCCCTCGGTTCCAAGTTCCAACGACTTGATTTACCTCTAAGTGTCCTCTCAGTTGAGTCTCCAGACTGTTTCCAGGACCAGGGGTTAGACAGACATTTTTAGAGCTTAAGGATATTTAAACCAGAGATTTGCACCTCCAAGACTAATACTAAATTGGATGGAGTCCCTGGTTCCATTTGTGTGCCACATACCTTTTCCTCTGGTCCCTCTCTACACAGGGTCTTTTCTCAATCGATAGTATTGATCGTCAGCTTGGAAATGTCAAGGTACAGCGAAGGAGTCTGAGTATGATTCATAACCAGGTCGATGGGGACTGACTGACATGGCATTGCAGATGACAGTGAAGCCAGATTGCGGTTGACAGGGAGAGTTCATGAGACTGACGTGGCATTGCAGATGACGGTGAAGCCAGATTGCGGTTGACAGGGAGAGTTCATGAGACTGACGTGGCATTGCAGATGACAGTGAAGCCAGATTGCGGTTGACAGGGAGAGTTCATGAGACTGACGTGGCATTGCAGATGACAGTGAAGCCAGATTGCGGTTGACAGGGAGAGTTCATGAGACTGACGTGGCATTGCAGATGACAGTGAAGCCAGATTGCGGTTGACAGGGAGAGTTCATGAGACTGACGTGGCATTGCAGATGACAGTGAAGCCAGATTGCGGTTGACAGGGAGAGTTCATGAGACTGACGTGGCATTGCAGATGACGGTGAAGCCAGATTGCGGTTGACAGGGAGAGTTCATGAGACTGACGTGGCATTGCAGATGACAGTGAAGCCAGATTGCGGTTGACAGGGAGAGTTCATGAGACTGACGTGGCATTGCAGATGACAGTGAAGCCAGATTGCGGTTGACAGGGAGAGTTCATGAGACTGACGTGGCATTGCAGATGACAGTGAAGCCAGATTGCGGTTGACAGGGAGAGTTCATGAGACTGACGTGGCATTGCAGATGACAGTGAAGCCAGATTGCGGTTGACAGGGAGAGTTCATGAGACTGACGTGGCATTGCAGATGACAGTGAAGCCAGATTGCGGTTGACAGGGAGAGTTCATGAGACTGACGTGGCATTGCAGATGACAGTGAAGCCAGATTGCGGTTGACAGGGAGAGTTCATGAGACTGACGTGGCATTGCAGATGACAGTGAAGCCAGATTGCGGTTGACAGGGAGAGTTCATGAGACTGACGTGGCATTGCAGATGACAGTGAAGCCAGATTGCGGTTGACAGGGAGAGTTCATGAGACTGACGTGGCATTGCAGATGACAGTGAAGCCAGATTGCGGTTGACAGGGAGAGTTCATGAGACTGACGTGGCATTGCAGATGACAGTGAAGCCAGATTGCGGTTGACAGGGAGAGTTCATGAGACTGACGTGGCATTGCAGATGACAGTGAAGCCAGATTGCGGTTGACAGGGAGAGTTCATGAGACTGACGTGGCATTGCAGATGACAGTGAAGCCAGATTGCGGTTGACAGGGAGAGTTCATGAGACTGACGTGGCATTGCAGATGACAGTGAAGCCAGATTGCGGTTGACAGGGAGAGTTCATGAGACTGACGTGGCATTGCAGATGACAGTGAAGCCAGATTGCGGTTGACAGGGAGAGTTCATGAGACTGACGTGGCATTGCAGATGACAGTGAAGCCAGATTGCGGTTGACAGGGAGAGTTCATGAGACTGACGTGGCATTGCAGATGACAGTGAAGCCAGATTGCGGTTGACAGGGAGAGTTCATGAGACTGACGTGGCATTGCAGATGACAGTGAAGCCAGATTGCGGTTGACAGGGAGAGTTCATGAGACTGACGTGGCATTGCAGATGACAGTGAAGCCAGATTGCGGTTGACAGGGAGAGTTCATGAGACTGACGTGGCATTGCAGATGACAGTGAAGCCAGATTGCGGTTGACAGGGAGAGTTCATGAGACTGACGTGGCATTGCAGATGACAGTGAAGCCAGATTGCGGTTGACAGGGAGAGTTCATGAGACTGACGTGGCATTGCAGATGACAGTGAAGCCAGATTGCGGTTGACAGGGAGAGTTCATGAGACTGACGTGGCATTGCAGATGACAGTGAAGCCAGATTGCGGTTGACAGGGAGAGTTCATGAGACTGACGTGGCATTGCAGATGACAGTGAAGCCAGATTGCGGTTGACAGGGAGAGTTCATGAGACTGACGTGGCATTGCAGATGACAGTGAAGCCAGATTGCGGTTGACAGGGAGAGTTCATGAGACTGACGTGGCATTGCAGATGACAGTGAAGCCAGATTGCGGTTGACAGGGAGAGTTCATGAGACTGACGTGGCATTGCAGATGACAGTGAAGCCAGATTGCGGTTGACAGTGAAGCCAGATTGCGGTTGACAGGGAGAGTTCATGAGACTGACGTGGCATTGCAGATGACAGTGAAGCCAGATTGCGGTTGACAGTGAAGCCAGATTGCGGTTGACAGGGAGAGTTCATGAGACTGACGTGGCATTGCAGATGACAGTGAAGCCAGATTGCGGTTGACAGGGAGAGTTCATGAGACTGACGTGGCATTGCAGATGACAGTGAAGCCAGATTGCGGTTGACAGGGAGAGTTCATGAGACTGACGTGGCATTGCAGATGACAGTGAAGCCAGATTGCGGTTGACAGGGAGAGTTCATGAGACTGACGTGCTCTTGTCTTTTCTGTTTTCTTTTTACAAGGCGATTTTTCTTTTTGTCGTTTAAAGCAGCAACACGCTCCTGAGGAGAATGTAGGCTAATAGTGTAGATATTAGTGTCTAATAGCAGCCTACTACTAAATCATATTTAGAAGGTATTGTTTAGTAAAAATGAATGCAGTAAGCAACAAATAGCAACATACTAGGCTGAGGATGCGCCATTAAATGCGCAGTAGAGTTGATTCTCACCATTTGTTTAATTTGGTACAGCACGTCTCCTGATCTCATTATCAGCTGTTGTCAAACACACGTGAGCCTGGGAAGACGGTTATCATCCTCAAAAGTGTGCAGCGAAGTCTACTATATGAAATGGCGAAATGAGTAACATCCTGGCATTTTAAAGCATAATCAATTTTCCAAACCATAAGATGTTCTATTTTCGAATATAACTCAAATGCCTACTGTTTAGAACGCAAGTATGGGTATTTGGACACGGCTAGTGTCTAAAAGTGTGAGTCTCTGAAAGGCAATGTGTCCTCTGCCCCATACATAATTACAGCCAGGGCGCTGAAAGGGAGAGGGGTCAGAAATGCAACACCGAACGTTTCTTCTTAATGGAAGAGCAAAGTTGCCTATTAATGGAACGTCTCAAACAAGGAAGTGGCGGAAGAAAACAGAGTAATGGGGGGAAACTCTGGGGTCAGGGTGACACCCTGACAGGTCAGTTCCTCTCTAAAGAGGCCAAGTTTCCTGACAACATCGCAAGGAATCTACATTTGAGGGAGCTTTTGGTTTCTTTCGTGGTTATGTAACCTGGCATTTCCGCGGTGGTCTGCGCTCTACTTTATATAGGCATATCACTTTGATGTGGCCAGCTACAAGTATGGACTTTTGCACTGCATGGATAGTTCTCCCTCCCCCCGTGACAAAGTACTCTGCCCCCCCCCATCACCACCACTACCACTATGATCCTGTCTGTTGCAAAACTGGCTAAAGTTGAAAGAGATTAGCTGAAAGAGTATCTGGGTAAAAGGACACTGTGTTAAGAGCGCATGGGGTGGCTGGAACACAGAAAGTGCTGATTGTTTACAGCATAAAAAGCATAAAAATTCCTCCCTGTCGCTACTCTATTCAGTTAGCCAGCGAGCATTCACACAGAACACACAGCATTCACACAGAACACACATCATTCACATAGAACACACAGCATTCACACAGAACACACAGCATTCACACAGAACACACAGCATTCACACAGAACACGCAGCATTCACACAGAACACGCAGCATTCACACAGAACACACAGCATTCACACAGAACACGCAGCATTCACACAGAACACACATCATTCACACAGAACACACCGCATTCACACAGAGCACACAGCATTCACACAGAACACCCAGCATTCACACAGAACACACATCATTCACACAGAACACGCAACATTCACACAGAACACACAGCATTCACACAGAACACACAGCATTCACACAGAACACACAGCATTCACACAGAACACACAGCATTCACACAGAACTCTAACTGTTGCTATGAATCCTGGTGGTTACAGTAGAAAAAGACCCACATACCAGAGACACTATCAACATGCAGTTTAAAGACTGTCTTTGGTATGACGAAACTCAACCAAGTTCCCTCTGAATTAAGCACCTCAAAGATATACTTTATATGTACAGTTGGCTGCATTATAATAAACTATCTGTGTGACCATCTGGGTCAGTTAGTGAGACTGGGTAAGTTAGTTTCCTACTCTATGAGAGTTGTTGAGACCATATGAGCAAGTGTGTTGTGAATGAATGAGATCTACAGTATAGCATCTATAAGCCCTGTTTCATCTCGGACACAGATGGATTTGAGAAGAAATCATCTGTTCTGTCTCTTGGGGTTTAGATCCTCCCACTCACTGCTTATGTCACCCCCCCCCCCCCCCTCTCTATTTCTCTCTCTCTCTTTCTCTCTCTCTCTCTCTCTCTCTCTCCTCTGTGTGTTGAGCGTCATTACATAAGCCTGCCCCAGTCCGCTCTGCTCTGACCCTGATGAATTGTCATCACCCACACCAAGCCACAGCTTTCAGCTTTCTCACGTCACGTCCAACAAAACAATGCTGTGTCATCCTCTGCCTGCCTGTCTGTCTGTTTTGTCTGTGTACGTCTGTCTATCTGCTCGCCCGTCTATCTGCCCGTCTTTCCGTCCGTCCTCCTGTCTGTCTGCCTGCCTGCCTGCCGGCCAGTCCGTTCGTCTGTCTAAGAATACAGCAGGGATGTAAGCCGTCCTGGAGAGCAGCCCCACAGCTTAGACAGATGATTTACACCAACCAAAGCACAGAGAGACCATTAGACTGCAGATGTCACCTGGAATAGCTTCACTGTTGATATTTACAGTGTCCCTGTTAGAGGACGTTGGAGCCAACACTGTCTCATCACCGTGTTTTTTTCCACAGTGGTGACTGTAGACGACTGGGTTTAGCCAGAGCAAGGGGACGGTGTTGTGTTTACTTTCCCATGTAGGTTTAGGCAGATTTGGGACATTGAGGAGAAATGTGTTTGTCTGGGCAGGGGAATCAAAGCTCTTTCCTCATGTAAGAAGCAAGACAGATATCTTGCTTGTTTGTAGGTGACCAAATACTTATTTTACACCATCATTTGCAAATAAATTCATAAAAAATCCTACAATGTGATTTTCTGTTTTTTTTTCTCATTTTGTCTGTCATAGTTGAAGTGTACCTATGATGAAAATTACAGGCCTCTCTCATCTTTTTAAGTGGTAGAACTTGCACTATTGGTGGCTGACTAAATACTTTTTTGCCCCACTGTATGTTTCTATATCTATACACATGTTTCTATATCTATACACATGTTTCTATATCTATACATATGTTTCTATATCTATACATATGTTTCTATATCTATACATATGTTTCTATATCTATACATATGTTTCTATATCTATACATATGTTTCTATATCTATACATATGTTTCTATATCTATACATATGTTTCTATATCTATAGATACCTGTAGCTTGTAAATGTTGGACTCCTCTGCACAGAGGTGATTCAAGCATCATTTACATTATTCTGCTGCGTATAATAGGCTGTGTGTCTTGTGAGTCAGTCAGTTAGGAGGACACAGCAGTGAGATGTGTTTGTGCTGCTACCCAAGGCTGGAAACAACTCGCATACTTCAGATAGCTCTCCACCAGAGTTTCAGAGGAAGCGTCGGGCTCCTATTGACTCTCTCTAGCACACCCTCTCAATTCAATTCAGCTCAATTCAAAGGGCTTTTTAGGCATGGGAAGCGTATGTTTACATGGTCAAAGCAAGTGGACTAGATAATAAACGAAAGTGAAATAAACAATCAAACATGAACAGAAAACATTACACTCTCAAAAGTTCCAAAGGAATAGAGACATTTCAAATGTCATTCTGTCTCTCTCTCTCTCTCTCTCTTTCGCTCTCGCTCTCTCACCCGCTCTCTCTCTCTCACCCGCTCTCTCTCTTTCGCTCTCGCTCTCTCACCCGCTCTCTCTCTCTCTCGCTCTCTCTCTTTCGCTCTCGCTCTCTCACCCGCTCTCTCTCGCTCTCTCTCTTTCGCTCTCGCTCTCTCACCCGCTCTCTCTCTCTCACCCGCTCTCTCTCTTTCGCTCTCGCTCTCTCACCCGCTCTCTCTCTCTCTCTCGCTCTCTCTCTTTCGCTCTCGCTCTCTCACCCGCTCTCTATCGCTCTCTCTCTTTCGCTCTCGCTCTCTCACCCGCTCTCTCTCGCTCTCTCTCTTTCGCTCTCGCTCTCTCACCCGCTCTCTCTCTCTCTCACCCGCTCTCTCTCTCTCTCACCCTCTCTCTCTCTCTCGCTCTCTCTCTCTCGCACACTCTCTCTCTCTCTCGCTCTCTCTCCCTCTCTCTCTCTCATTCAATTCAAGGCATATGGCAACCTTACTCAATAGCAAGGGTATCATCACTGAGTCTGTACATAGTTAAGGCCAAGTAGCATTCTAGTTTACTCTGTTTTTTTGTTAATTCTTTCCAATGTGTTAAGTAATTATCTTTTTGTTTTCTCATTATTTGGACGGGTCTAATTGTGTTGCTGCCCTGGGGCTCTGTGGGGTCTGTTTGTTTTTGTGAACAGAGCCCCAGGACCAGCTTGCTTAGAGGACTCTTCTCCAGGTTCATCTCTCTGTAGGTGATGGCTTTGTTATGGAAGGTTTGGGATTCACTTCCTTTTAGGTGATTGTAGAATTTAACATCTCTTTTCTGGATGTTGATATTTAGTGGGTATCGGCCTAATTCTGCTCTGCACGCATTGTTTGGTGTTTTACGTTGTACACAGAGGATATTTTTGCAGAATTCTGCATGCAGGGTCTCAATTTGGTGTTTGTCCCATTTTGTGAATTCTTGGTTGGTGATCGGACCCCAGACCTCACAACCATAAAGGGCAATGGGTTCTATAACTGATTCAAGCATTTTTAAACAGATCCTAATTGGTATGTTGACTTTGATGTTCCTTTTGATGGCATAGAAGGCCCTTCTTGCATTGTCTCTCAGCTCGTTCACAGCTTTGTGGAAGTTACCTGTGGTGCTGATGTTTAGGCCGAGGTATGTATAGTTTTTTGTTTGCTCTAGGGCAACGGTGTCTAGATGGAATTTGTATTTGTGGTCCTGGCGACTGGACCTTTTTTGGAACACCATTATTTTGGTCTTACTGAGATTTACTGTCAGGGTCCAGGTCTGGCCGAATCTGTGCAGAACATCTAGGTGCTGCTGTAGGCCCTCCTTAGTTGGGGACAGAAGCACCAGATCATCAGCAAACAGTAGACATTTGACTATAGATTCTAGTACGGTGAGGCTGAGTGTTGCAGACTATTCTAGAGTCCATGCCAATTTGTTGATATATATGTTGAAGAGGGTGGGGCTTAAGCTGCATCCCTGTCTCACCCCACTGCCCTGTTGAAAGAAATTTGTTTTTTTTGCCAATTTTAACTGCACACTTGTTGTTTGTGTACATGGATTTTATAATGTCGTATGTTTTTCCACCAACACCACTTTCCATCAATTTGTATAGCAGACCCTCATGCCAAATTGAGTCAAAGGCTTTTTTGAACTCAACAAAGCATGAGCAGACTTTGCTTTTGTTTTGATTTGTTTGTTTATCAATTAGGGTGTGCAGGGGGAATATGTGGTCTGTCATTCGGTAATTTGGTAAAAAGACAATTTGACATTTGCTCAGAGTCTGCTGTTAATGATAACCCAGAGGATTTTCCCAAGGTTGCTGTTGACTCATATCCCACGGTAGTTATTGGGGTCAGATTTGTCTCCACTTTTGTGGATTGGGGTGATCAGTCCTTGGTTCCAAATATTGGGGAAGATGCCAGAGCTGAGGATGATTTTAAAGAGTTTAAGTATAGCCAATTGGAATTTTTTGTCTGTATATTTGATCAAATCAAATCAAATCAAATGTATTTATATAGCCCTTCGTACATCAGCTGATATCTCAAAGTGCTGTACAGAAACCCAGCCTAAAACCCCAAACAGCAAGCAATGCAGGTGTAGAAGCACGGTGGCTAGGAAAAACTCCCTAGAAAGGCCAATACCTAGGAAGAAACCTAGAGAGGAACCAGGCTATGTGGGGTGGCCAGTCCTCTTCTGGCTGTGCCGGGTGGAGATTATAACAGAACATGGCCAAGATGTTCAAATGTTCATAAATGACCAGCATGGTCGAATAATAATAAGGCAGAACAGTTGAAACTGGAGCAGCAGCACAGTCAGGTGGAAGTTGAAACTGGAGCAGCAGCATGGCAAGGTGGACTGGGGACAGCAAGGAGTCATCATGTCAGGTAGTCCTGGGGCATGGTCCTTGGGCTCAGGTCAGTTGAAACTGGAACAGCAGCATGGCCAGGTGGACTGGGGACAGCAAGGAGTCATCATGTCAGGTAGTCCTGGGGCATGGTCCTAGGGCTCAGGTCCTCCGAGAGAGAGAAAGAAAGAGAGAAGGAGAGAATTAGAGAACACACACTTAGATTCACACAGGACACCGAATAGGACAGGAGAAGTACTCCAGATATAACAAACTGACCCCAGCCCCCCGACACAAACTACTGCAGCATAAATACTGGAGGCTGAGACAGGAGGGGTCAGGAGACACTGTGGCCCCATCCGAGGACACCCCCGGACAGGGCCAAACAGGAAGGATATCTGATCATTTCTTTGAAGATGGCATCAACATCACAGGCCTTTTGGGGTTTGAGGGTTTGTATTTTGTCATGTAGTTCATTCTAGGTAATTGGAGAATCCAGTGGGTTCTGATAGTCTTTAATAGCTGATTCTAAGATTAGTATTTTATCATGTATATGTTTTTGCTGTTTGTTCTTTGTTATAGGGCCAAACAGATTGGCGAAGTGGTTTACCCATACATCTCCATTTTGGATAGATAACTCTTTGTGTTGTTTGTTTAGTGTTTTCACATTTTCCCAGAAGGGGTTAGAGTGTATGGATTCTTCAATTACATTGAGATGATTTTTGACATGCTGTTCCTTCGTTTTCCGTAGTGTATGTCTGTATTGTTTTAGTGATTCACCATAGTGAAGGCGTAGACTCAGGTTTTCTCTATGTTTTTGGTTGGATAGGTTTCTCAATTTCTTTCTTAGGTTTTTGCATCCTTCATCAAACCATTTGTCATTGTTGTTAATTTTTTTCATTTTTCTGTTTGACATTTTTAGATTTGATAGGGAAGCTGAGAGGTCAAATATACTGTTCAGGTTTTCTACTGCCAAGTTTACACCTTCACTATTACAATGGAACGTTTTGTCCAGAAAGTTGTCTAAAGGGATTGAATTTGTTGTTGCCTAATTGTTTTTTGGTAGGTTTCCCCACCACATTCCTTCCATCTATAGCTTAATATTACTCAGTTCCTTTGGCTTTGATGCCTCATGATTGAGTATTGCTCTGTTCAAGTAGACTGTGATTTTGCTGTGGTCTGATGGGGGTGTCAGTGGGCTGACTGTGAATGCTCTGAGAGACTCTGGGTTGAGGTCAGTGATAAAGTAGTCTACATTACTACTGCCAAGAGTTGAGCTGTAGGTGTTCTCTCTGTCTCTCTCCCTCTCTCTCTCTCTCTCCCTCTCGCTCTCTCTCTTCTCTCCATCTTTCTCTCTCTCTCTCCTCTCCATCATTCTCTCTCTCCTCTCTCCATCGTTTTCTCTCTCCATCGTTCTCTCTCTCTCTCTCTCTCTCTCTCTCTCTCTCTCTCTCTCTCTCTCTCCTCTCTCTCCATCGTTCTCTCTCTCTGTCTCTCTCTCTCTTCTCTCCTTAAACAGGAATGAGGAGCCTTTGCTTTGACAACAAAGATAGTCAGAATGTCCTTTAGAAGACCTTGGCAAACACAAAGTATAATTGGTTTCAGAGATGACAGCATGTAAGGTTTTGCTGGGCCTTTTTCACTGCTTTATCTCCCTCGACAATATGTTATGTTATGGAAATAGCATCTCACCAGGATTAGAGAGAGAGTTAGAAGGGAAAGGGAAAGGGAACTTTCTCACTGAAAAACACTTTATTTGATCTTTTTACAATTCACAAAGTATGGTGTCTATTAAGTTGATTCACAACCACTTACTCTGAATGAATGAAAGTCTTTGTTGAGAACAGCACATCTTCCTGGTGCCGTTTATTTTCACTGAACCGTAAATTAGCTTTACTGCCTTGTTGCCGCTCTAATGTATTCCACTAGCAGCCTGTGCTGCTCATGCCTGCCCGGTGACACGGTTGAACAGTAATAGAAGTGACCTTCGTGTTGGGGCTGAAGGGACTCAGAGAGGGAAGAGGAGTGTGTGTGTGTTTGTTTCTATGGGTGTGTGACAATAGGAGTGACCTTCGTGGTGAGCTGAGCTGAAGGGACTCAGCGGGAAGATGGGGACTAAGTGATGTAGAAATGTTCCACACACACGCACACAATAACACACACAATAACACACTAAAACACACACAATAACACACTAAAACACACACAATAACACACTAAAACACACACAATAACACACACAATAACACACACAATAACACACACAATAACACACTAAAACACACACAATAACACACACAATAACACACACTAAAACACACACAATAACACACTAAAACACACACAATAACACGCACAATAACACACACAATAACACACTAAAACACACACAATAACACACACAATAACACACACTAAAACACACACAATAACACACTAAAACACACACAATAACACACACAATAACACACACAATAACACACACAATAACACACACAATAACACACTAAAACACACACAATAACACACAATAACACACACAATAACACACACAATAACACACACAATAACACACACAATAACACACTAAAACACACACAATAACACACAATAACACACACAATAACACACACAATAACACACAATAACACACACAATAACACACACAATAACACACACAATAACACACACAATAACACACTAAAACACACACTCATGATGAATGTCATATTGTACTTTTTCATACTTTTATTCTATTCACTCACATTCTACTAAGCACACACACACACACGCACACACACGCACGCACGCACGCACGCACGCACGCACACACACACACACACACACACACACACACACACGCTAGGCCTACAGAGTACCACTATCAACCCCATAAAGCTTTAGCCTCAGGTAATGGTAGGAGAGACATTTACATCCAACCACCAGTCATGTGATTAGTTACCAAACACCCTGCTCTACCCTTCAGGTGAAATTCCAGCTATCTGACGTTCCAGGGGGATTCTAGGTGAATCGTGTCAAAAGGCTATTAGAATATTACAGCCTGATGTATAGTTTCTATAGTGTTTATATGTGCATACTTCATGATAATGAACTGTGAATGTTGAAAAGTATTGTCTGTCCGTCCGTCCTTCTGTCCGTTTGCTAGCTGTCCATTCGTATACTCTCTCCCCACAAATCTTCAGCTTTCTTTTTCATGTTCAAATCTTCCGCTTTCTTAATATAACCTCTGCACTTTCTCTGAAGTGGAAAATAATGATTTGATCAAAGTCTGTCCGTCCTCCCTTTTGAGTTGTTTGTAATGATATTGACATTTTGCGACTCCCTGGTCCACTGTGTCCCCCACAGACAGACAGTCAGTCTGAACATCCTGAGTGATCACTCATTAGAACTGTCTAATTGACCTGTTCTCGGTTGATCTCTGGTGCACCCCACCTCGCTCTGACAAAGACATATCCGACAGTTGTTTGATATGGGCCGTTATCTGAGGCAGCAAAAACAAAGGACATTTACTTCAGAGCCCCATTCATCTCGTGCTGCCAGACTCTCACATTCCCTCTGCTAAGTTTCAATCAGATTTATATCATATAATACTGAGTTAAAATGTAATCAAGCTGATTATATTAATGTCAGTAGAAGAGCTCTGTCTGTCTGTCTGTCTTGGAGTTGGCATTTAGTGACTGTGGGAAAGGTCTTAAGAGAGATCATACTCCAATTAGCCTTGACGGCCTGGTTTCTAATTATTTGAATTAAAAACAGATTGCTGTAGTTGCTCAGCTATCTCAATGCCCTAGGAACAATAATTATACAAAAAAGCTAAAAACTTGCTCTCTGTCTTCTGGAGTGAAAATATTGTCTAGCTTGGGCTAATGTTGTTGCAATGCACAATGTGCAGCTACACACACACACACACACACACACACTCCGACTGGTTCATTATTAGCTCCATGAGTCCTGTTGCTGTGCCCTGCCTATAGTCAGTACACAAAAAAACTCATTAACTGCTATCTGTTGATTCAGTTCTGTGGCGAGAGAGATACCTTGCAATCCTGTGTGGTCCATGCTATCATAACAGCTCAATAAAAACCAGAGAGCTAGTGATTGAATCAGATGCCTGTCAGGTGATATATGTATGCCTCTCAGCCCTCTAGAATCCTATCATGGTGATAAGGCTCTATCTGCTGGGACAGACCAGTTATGGATGTCACATTCAGAGGTAGGATCTTCATTTGATCACTCTTTTGTTGCTGAGAATTTTCCTGCACAGCATGAAATTCAAACTACAAAAAATGTCCATTCATTATAATCCACATAATAATTCACATTTCCTGTTGCTGCAGGATTATTTTCCTGCTGGAGCAAACTGTCTCAAATTAAGATCCTACATCTGTACTAGGTGCCGTCTGCCATAGACAAGACAGAACAATCTTATGTTCCCTAGTAGAGTAAATTATAGCTTGAGGATCATTTCAGCTATGCCTATTGTCTCGCTGTTCTCTTCCCAAATGGGACTAAACTGGTAAATATCCCCAATTCTGACAGAATAATAGTTATTCCATAGTCGGATACTGTGGTATCTGGTCTATACCAAGTATGTACAGGCCGGCCCATCGTGTGTGTGTGGTTGTTGTTGTCGTCATTGTTCCCTGGGAGGCTTGGTCTCCTAATGCACTGCGGTGTCAGTGAGGCGAAGGTCATGAGGTCACGCAGCGCTGCTGATTCCACAGCAAATGCTTCCGGGGATCAGGATGAGCTTACAGCTGCAAATCTGGGACAGCAGCACTCCCACATACTCAGAAATACTACCCAGTCATAGACTGCCACAGCTATTCATGTCTTTAGGATTTTCATGTGCCGTAGTGCTTCATGCTGTGTTATGGAATGATATTGAATCTGTAGAATGTATTCACTGGAGATGGCAGATGTATTCAGCTGTAGGGAGTCATAGTATTGTCCTGGTAGTGCTCGGAAGAGCTTTCTACAGTATTTGTAAGACAGAAGTGTTTTCTCCCCTTTCCACAGGTGGTGAGGCCTCTCGAGGTGTGTGTGTGTGCGTGTGTGTGTGTGCGTGTGTGCGTGCGTGCGTTTGTTTGTTTACTGGCTGTTTCCTGCCATGCTGCGGGACGGAAAAAGGGTGGAAATATCCAGTTAGTGAGCATCCCAATAGCCCAGGGCTGGTAGCCACGTCATAATCACCTCCACAGAGCAGACTATAGGAGGTAGCCAGGTCATAATCATCTCCACAGAGCAGACTATAGGAGGTAGCTAGGTCATAATCACCTCCACAGAGCAGACTATAGGAGGTAGCTAGGTCATAATCATCTCCACAGAGCAGACTATAGGAGGTAGCCAGGTCATAATCATCTCCACAGAGCAGACTATAGGAGGTAGCTAGGTCATAATCATCTCCACAGAGCAGACCTATAGGAGGTAGCTAGGTCATAATCACCTCCACAGAGCAGACTATAGGAGGTAGCCAGGTCATAATCACCTCCACAGAGCAGACTATAGGAGGTAGCTAGGTCATAATCACCTCCACAGAGCAGACTATAGGAGGTAGCCAGGTCATAATCACCTCCACAGAGCAGACTATAGGAGGTAGCCAGGTCATAATCACCTCCACAGAGCAGACTATAGGAGGTAGCCAGGTCATAATCACCTCCACAGAGCAGACTATAGGAGGTAGCCAGGCCATAATCACCTCCACAGAGCAGACTATAGGAGGTAGCCAGGTCATAATCACCTCCACAGAGCAGACTATAGGAGGTAGCCAGGTCATAATCACCTCCACAGAGCAGACTATAGGAGGTAGCCAGGTCATAATCATCTCCACAGAGCAGACTATAGGAGGTAGCCAGGTCATAATCACCTCCACAGAGCAGACTATAGGAGGTAGCCAGGTCATAATCACCTCCACAGAGCAGACTATAGGAGGTAGCCAGGTCATAATCACCTCCACAGAGCAGACTATAGGACGTAGCTAGGTCATAATCACCTCCACAGAACAGACTATAGGAGGTAGCTAGGTAATAATCACCTCCACAGAGCAGACTATAGCAGGTAGCTAGGTCATAATCACCTCCACAGAACAGACTATAGCTTGGTAGCTAGTTCATAATCACCTCCACAGAACAGACTATAGGAGGTAGCCAGGTCATAATCACCTCCACAGAGCAGACTATAGGAGGTAGCTAGGTCATAATCACCTCCACAGAACAGACTATAGGAGGTAGCTAGGTCATAATCACCTCTACAGTACAGACTATAGGAGGTAGCTAGGTCATAATCACCTCCACAGAGCAGACCTATAGGAGGTAGCTAGGTCATAATCACCTCCACAGAGCAGACTATAGGAGGTAGCTAGGTCATAATCACCTCCACAGAGCAGACTATAGCAGGTAGCTAGGTCATAATCACCTCCACAGAGCAGATTATAGCAGGTAGCTAGGTAGTAATCTCCTCCACAGTGCAGACTATAGGAGGTAGCTAGGTCATAATCACCTCCACAGAGCAGACCTATAGGAGGTAGCTAGGTCACAATCACCTCCACAGAGCAGACTATAGGAGGTAGCTAGGTCATAATCACCTCCACAGAACAGACTATAGCAGGTAGCTAGGTCATAATCACCTCCACAGAACAGACTATAGGACGTAGCTAGGTCATAATCACCTCCACAGATCAGACTATAGGAGGTAGGTAAGTCATAATCACCTCCACAGAGCAGACTATAGGAGGTAGGTAAGTCATAATCACCTCCACGGAACAGACTATAGGACGTAGCTAGGTCATAATCACCTCCACAGAGCAGACTATAGGAGGTAGGTAAGTCATAATCACCTCCACAGAGCAGACTATAGGAGGTAGCTAAGTCATAATCACCTCCACAGAGCAGACTATAGGAGGTAGCTAAGTCATAATCACCTCCACAGAGCAGACTATAGGAGGTAGCTAAGTCATAATCACCTCCACAGAGCAGACTATAGGAGGTAGCTAAGTCATAATCACCTCCACAGAGCAGACTATAGGAGGTAGGTAAGTCATAATCACCTCCACAGAGCAGACTATAGGAGGTAGCTAAGTCATAATCACCTCCACAGAGCAGACTATAGGAGGTAGCTAAGTCATAATCACCTCCACAGAGCAGACTATAGGAGGTAGGTAAGTCATAATCACCTCCACAGAGCAGACTATAGGAGGTAGCTAAGTCATAATCACCTCCACAGAGCAGACTATAGGAGGTAGGTAAGTCATAATCACCTCCACAGAGCAGACTATAGGAGGTAGGTAAGTCATAATCACCTCCACAGAGCAGACTATAGGAGGTAGCTAAGTCATAATCACCTCCACAGAGCAGACTATAGGAGGTAGCTAAGTCATAATCACCTCCACAGAGCAGACTATAGGAGGTGGTTCACATTCACAAACCCTCACCTCTGGGAGCAGATTGTGTGTGTGTTTGTGTGTTCTCTGGGAGCTCTCCTAGGTCCTGAATAACAGCTTCCTGAGACACACACACACACGCTGACTGGTGAGCTGCCATTCACAGCTCCTAACTAGTTTCCATAAGTCAGAGTTTGTATGCTAAACAAGTCCACCCAGCCACTTGAGAGGGAAATGGTGTTCAAGCCTGGAGATTGATTTTCTTTTTGCTAAGGATACGGGTATTGATGTTCTTACCTCTTGTGTATGGATATTTTGCCTTGTTTGTGCAGTGCTGCCCAGCAATTCAGTAAGGTTGTTTTGAGTATAACGGCTGCTTCTTTGTCCAAAAATGCAAACTTTTCATTAAATGAAAGCTTTAAATATTTAGATAGGAAGGCTGGAGAAGAGAGAGAATGGGGGAGAAATATAGAGATAAGGCAGGTTGGAGGGAGGGGAAGAGTAAGAGAGGGGGAAGACAGGGAGAGAGAGATTATGGAGGGGAGAGGGAGGAGGAGATGTGTGTGCATGCATCTGTGGCTCAATCCCAATACCCCTCCCCCTTATCCCTCCCCCTCCATTTTGCGCGATCCCGCAAGCCCCATCGAGTCCGAGTGGTGTCCCAATTCAACTTTGAGCAAGGCAAAGTGCCTTTCCAGCCCTCTAGTTGACCCTTCCACAAAGCAAATCAAGATGCAGACTTCCTATCGAGTGTTTCCCAAAACTCCCATGAAGCTCTGTGATCCAACCCTGGAGAGTTGCTTCTAGAATAATGGCAACAAATGTAATTAGTTATAACTTCATAATGAATCATGCAAAACATTTACACTTAAGATTAATATTTGTGTTAATGTGGAGACAAACTATTATGCATGTTTTGTCATAAAGTTAATTTACTACATTAGCCAGCTAGTTATACATTTAGCTTGTTATATGTGCGTTTTGACATTTGTATAAATTGTAGTTTGTGTTGTTTAATGTTTTAGGGACTCCTGAGCAAACAATCAAACCAGCCTGTCATCTTGTGAAAGCCAGAGGATGTAACGAATCTAGCTGAAACATTTACTGCAAGTTGAATGTACATTTTTAAGCTTGCCTTGCTGTTCATGACAAAAAATATTTTTCCTGAATTCCAGCTGAAGTAACGTAGCTAACTATTTTCTTGCCCATTGGGTAGTCGAGGATTAAATAAAACCTGCTTCCCTATGGATGCATAGCTATGTAGGAACAGTAGAATAGTGGCTTTAATTTCTTCCACTGGTTATTCATTAATCACCAAGAATTGCAGAAAATGACTGAGTGGAGGAAATGCGACTGTAACATGTCACATCTATTATGGAATGAAATTCCTGCTTCAGTACTACTTCACATTGAACTACAGCCAGAGGATGGGTACATTACTACTCCACATTGAACTACAGTCAGAGGATGGGTACATTACTACTCCACATTGAACTACAGTCAGAGGATGGGTACATTACTATTCCACATTGAACTACAGCCAGAGGATGGGTACATTACTATTCCACATTGAACTACAGCCAGAGGATGGGTACATTACTATTCCACATTGAACTACAGCCAGAGGATGGGTACATTACTACTCCACATTGAACTACAGTCAGAGGATGGGTACATTACTACTCCACATTGAACTACAGCCAGAGGATGGGTACATTACTACTCCACATTGAACTACAGTCAGAGGATGGGTACATTACTACTCCACATTGAACTATAGCCAGAGGATGGGTACATTACTACTCCACATTGAACTACAGCCAGAGGATGGGTACATTACTACTCCACATTGAACTACAGCCAGAGGATGGGTTCATTATGGGACAATTGAAGTTTTGCAGTTAGTTGCTCATATGATTGGTCTGTATTTGTTGTATGAGAAATAGAAGTAATAGAAAAGCTGTTGCTGCTACCAGGACAGGCATTGTGAAAAACACAAGGCTTTTTGTCAATAAATTCCTTTGGCAGCTTCTGCTGTTTCCGAGTGATCTAGTGATGTCATATTTATCTCTCCCTACCACTAGTTGCTCCGTTTGAGGGACACTACTCCACCCAGGGACACTCGAAAACAAGGGGAGGGCTAAGGGGGGGGTTGAACCTGTGTGCGTCCGTGCGTGTGTTCCTGGCTGCTGACGCCAATGGCCGAGTGTTTGTGTGTGTCATCAGTCAGACTGCTGGAGGAGCCTTAGGTTGGTTTCCATAGTGAGATGCTCTTCCCTGCAGGGTGGGCCCTGGAGGCACACAGACGCTGGGCCACAGCCCTGACAGACATGATGCATAGACAGGCATACATACACACACACATGAATGCACACACACAAATGCACGCAGACACAAATGAAGAACACACACACACCTTCCCAGCATTCAACCCCGCAGGCCACCAGCTGGAGGGTAGGGCACACTGTGGAGCTGTCAGTCAGGCTGGGAAGAGAGGAGAATGATATTAAGAGAGGCAGAGGGAGGGAGCGAGGGAGGGAGGGAGATGCCCAACCCTGCTAGGTTTTTGTTGTTGCAACATTGTAGTACTGTGTCTCATGGAGCCATGGCATTTTTTCAAGAAGTCTGTGGAATGCATTCTGAGCTTGAACACTAGGTGGCAGGCTTGTTTGAAACAGCGCTAGCATGGTTCACTGGTCACCTGAGTAGCTCTTACAGTAAATGGCTGATTACCTCAAACACACTTCACAACTACACAGAGACAAACACAGCTTGGATGCTGTCATCATGTAGGCTTCATCGTCATGTAGACAGGATTTTTGTTTTGCAATCAAAATGGTTTCCTCCTGAAGAACATTTCAGCCGCGGGTTTTATAGAACCGTCCGATAACAATCTCTGCACATTGTAAGGAATGACAAATATCCTGTGTGGGCCAGCCCTAATGCCATGTCATTTAGTCATGTTGATAATATATGTTCTTCAGTAGAGTCTAATGGAAACTCTCTGAGACCTCCCATAGAGACAGAGAGACATGGGAAAACATAGAAAGCAGGGATGCACGGGGAGATGCACTGTGTTTTAGAGTATGATCTGGCTGGGAACTAGACTAGGGCCTGAATTCTATTGAACTCACCTCAGCTATGTTCAGGCAATGTACAAACAACACCCGGTGCTTACATAATGTAGTTGTGCTGAAAACTGGGAGCCTCTACCTGTAATGGGTGTCTAACTTGGAGCTCGTTGTATGATTTTACAGTAGTAACTCCAAATCATTCTGTGATTTGATTGGAACTTGGTGGAAAGAGCTATTAGGGGAATTCTGCAGCAGAGATTTGACTGAATTCCAGTTGTGTTTGTTGTTCGATGAGTCTAGACTCTAGCTGGGTGAGTGCTGTGTTGTGGGTGGCTGTGTTGTTGCTCAGTGAGTGCTCAGTCAGTCGTCACAATGAGGGGGAACATTGCAACATCCTGCTTCAGGCCCCCGGCTTTGTCCCAAGTGGAAAATCTATAAATTGCTGAATGTTGGGGGGAGAGAGGGAGGAGGCATGTCATCCATTACAGCTAAGAATCAACTGCCTGTCAACTGAATGCAGGGAGGAGGGAGTAGGTGTGGGGAGGCTGGATGTACAGTAAAATCACTCTGCTACTCTACATGGTCACACCCCCATTTTGTGTTAAAACTACTTTGGTCATTGTGTTGATCTTATTATTTTTTTACCTCTTTTTCTCCCCAATTGGTAGTTACAGTCTTGTCTCATCGCTGCAATTCTCGTACAGACTCGGGAGAGGAGAAGGTAGAGAGCCGTGCATCCTCCGAAACACAACCCAGCCAAGCTGTACTACTTCTTGACACAATGCCCACTTAACCCGGAAGCCAGCCACACCAATGTGTCGGAGGAAACACCATACACCTGGTGACCATGTCAGCATGCAATGTACCCGGCCCGCCACAGGAGTCGCTAGTGCACGATGGGACAAGGGCATCGCTGCTGGCCAAACCCTCCCCTAACCCGAACGACGCTGGGCCAATTTTGCGCCGCCCCATGGGTCTCCTGGTCGCAGCCGGCTGCGACGGAGCCTGGACTCAAACCCAGAATCTCTAGTGGCACAGATAGCACTGCAGTGCCTTTGACCACTGCGCCACTCAGGAGGGTGTTGATCTTGTTGGAGTGAAAATGACACTAAATAGAGTAAATATCCAACACTTAGAAAGTGACTTAAATTTAACCCCAACTGCCATATTTATTGAACTCCCTTGCCATTTCTCACTTCTCTGTGTTGTTTTGAATTAACAATCAACTACAGTAGAGTACATTTATATTTTAGTTAACTTCCTTTGAGTTTTAAGGGTATATAGCCTTATTTGAATATTTCTTAATATATCACATTATGGTGGTTTGCAAGAAGTTAGCCAGCACTTTTACATCACTTACAATTTGCATTTAAAATGCCTGTCAGAGTAGGAAAGAGAGTATATGAAAGGAAGACTACCTACACCATGTAAACTGGAACCTCTATCTCACGGTCTATCTCCAACCACTTACAGATTGTATTAGTTAAGATATTGTATGTTTCTTATATTTGTGTAACATACGATCAAAAACAGTCAATGTACATGCAAAAACACAGATATTGAAACAAACAATTTAAAAAATCTACCTGCAACAGAGCATGCTGGGAAATATGACAATGCAGCCCCTCCCACATCTGTGGATAACTCCATAGACTTAACTCCCTGTCTCTGGTTACGGTTAATGGTGATAAAAGTACTCCGTCAGAATCAGCTCCAGTTATCAAGACTAACTCCAGGGAGCGTATCACTCTCTTGAGGGTTAAGATAACTCCCAGTAGAGTCAATGTAACTTGACTGTATTTAACACTGTGATTTCAACTATCCTTGATTTACTGTGTGCCTGCCTGTGTGTGTAACCAGGGAGTACTGTAGTGTTATGCTCTGTCTGTGACCTGCCCTTTGTGGTAGAGGAGAGACATTTATTAGCCGTAGAGTAGCAGAGTGCCAGTTTGTTTTAACTCTACCCTACTATACCCTTTAACTGGCCACTGCTATGACTGCTTCCTGTTTAAAGGTCTTAAAGGTCTCTTCCGTTGAGTCGTTTGTTTTCAGTGAGTATTTCTTTGACGCAAGCAATACCTATCTTATGTATATGTTTCTCTATAATTTGTTTACTATATAGACCGCCCACTATATAGACCGCCTAATATAAGTTACTCTAGTTTGTTTATTGAAAGATCCCCCACATTGGTCTGTGAATACATAAAAGAGGAAAAGAAAGCAGTGAAAGAGAGAGACACACAGAGAGACAGAGAGACACAGAGAAAGACAGAGAGAGAGAGACACACAGAGAGAGACACAGAGAAAGTCAGAGAGACACAGAGATAGACACACAGAGAGAGACAGAGAGAGAGAGAGACACACAGAGAGAGACAGAGAGAGAGAGAGACACACAGAGAGAGACAGAGAGACACAGAGAAAGACAGAGAAAGAGACACACACAGAGAGAGACAGAGAGACACAGAGAAAGACAGAGAGAGAGACACACAGAGAGACAGAGAAAGACAGAGAGAGAGAGACACACACACAGAGAGAGACAGAGAGACACAGAGAAAGACAGAGAGAGAGACACACACAGAGAGACAGAGAAAGACAGAGAGAGAGAGACACACACAGAGAAATACAGAGAGAGAGAGACACAGAGATAATTACTTGACACATTGGAAAGAATTAACAAAAAAACAGAGCAAACTAGAATGCTATTTGGCCCTACACAGAGAGTACACAGCGGCAGACTACCTGACCACTGTGACTGACCCAAAATTAAGGAAAGATTTGACTATGTACAGACTCTGTGAGCATAGCCTTGCTATTGAGAAAGGCCGCCGTAGGCAGACATGGCTCTCAAGAGAAGACAGGCTATGTGCTCACTGCCCACAAAATGAGGTGGAAACTGAGCTGCACTTCCTAACCTCCTGCCCAATGTATGACCATATTAGAGAGACATATTTCCCTCAGATTACACAGATCCACAAAGAATTCGAAAACAAATCCAATTTTGAAAAACTCCCATATCCACTGGGTGAAATTCCACAGTGTGCCATCACAGCAGCAAGATTTGTGACCTGTTGCCACGAGAAAAGGGCAACCAGTGAAGAACACACACCATTGTAAATACAACCCATATTTATGCTTATTTATTTTATCTTGTGTCCTTTAACCATTTGTACATTGTTAAAACACTGTATATATATATATATATAATATGACATTTGTAATGTCTTTATTGTTTTGAAACTTCTGTATGTGTAATGTTTACTGTTAATTTTTATTGTTTATTTCACTTTATATATTCACTTGATATATTATCTACCTCACTTGCTTTGGCAATGTTAACACATGTTTCCCATGCCAATAAAGCCCTTGAATTGAATTGAGAGACAGAGAGACACAGAGAAAGACACAGAGAGAGAGAGAGAGCGCAGGGCCCCCTGGCTCTGGTCTCTGATTGGTGAATTGGCCCCAGACAGCCAAGGTTAATTGCATTTTAAGACTGAACCAGATGAGGAATTATGAATGTCAGTCTCTCTGACCTCGCTGCATTGTGCCAGGCCTCCGACACACACAAACACACATCCTCAGAATGAGGACGAAAGGCATTTAGTGTCTAATTGGCTGTCTGAGGAGTGTGTTATTGTGTGGAGTGGGGCAGCAATGTCTCTCTGAGGGCTCATTGTATAGACACAAAGTGCACAGGCCCATTATTCACCCTCACATACACCCTCAGCCCCTGGTACCTGTATCACCTGACCAGGCCTAACATACTATTGAGCTGGACTACACTGCTGATAAGCCTGGTAGGGTTGTGGGTTAGTGAAAGAAAGCAGAGAAAGAGCTTCTCAGAGTAAATCAACAATTGCTTTTATTTGATGGAAATCTCCCTTGCTAACATCTTACCACAGGGTATGCATGCTCAAGTTGGTTTGGGTTTGGAAGATAATTATCTGATAAAAAGTGGCATCTTGTCAGTGGACATAAGACATGTTATAATGTAGTCCCTCACGCCATTCATCCATGTAGCATCACATCAGGTCGTGTATAGTGTACAGTCAGGCAGACAGGCCCTGGGGGTGTGTGACAGTATGACTCAGGTTCTCTGTAGGTTAGTCCAGGGTTAGATAAGGGTGCAGGTATCAGGGTATATTTAGCTTCTGAACAGTGAACTGAGACCTGGAGATGGAAATAGCCCTCAGAATGGAGGGATTATGCACACTTGCTTGTGGGGAATGCATCAAAGGCCTGCATAAATATGAGGACAATGCAAAAGTCTAGCCATTGTATGCAGTTAAAGGTATAGTTCACCCAATTTACAACACTACGCAACCTGTAAGCAGTCTATGGACAAGGTTTGACAGCAATCCATGTTTCCCTTGGCACTGTTTCCAAATGCATTTGTGGCACAAATCCCATCCAAGTCATGGTACCGATAGGCCTATTAGCATTTTTTTAGTCTGCTTTAATCAAAGCAAATTGTATTGGTCACATACACATATTTAGCAGATGTTATTGCGGGTGTAGCGAAATGCTTGTGTTCCTTGCTCCAACAGTGCAGTAGTATCTAACAATTCACAACAATACACACACATCTAAAAGTAAAAGAATGGAATTAAGAAAAATATAAATATGGCATTGACTAAAATACAGTAGAATACAGTATATACATATGAAATTAGTAAAACAGTATGTAAACATTATTAAAGTCAATTGTGTTCCATTATAAAAGTCACCAGTGATTCCATGTCTATGCACACAGGGCAGCAGCCTCTAAGGTGCAGAGTTGAGTAACTGGGTGGTAGCCGGCTAGTGATGGCTATCTAACAGTCTGTTGACCTTGAGATAGAAGCTGTTTTTCAGTCTCTTGGTCCCAGCTTTGATGCACCTGTTCTGACCTCGCCTTCTGGATGACAGTGGGGTGGACAGGCCGTGGCTTGCGTGGTTGATGTCCTTGATTTATCTTTTTGTCCTTCCTGTGACATCGGGTGCTGTAGGTGTCCTGGAGGGCAGGCAGTGTGCCCCCGGTGATGTGTTGGGCAGGCCGCACCACCCTCTGGAGAGCCCTGCAGTTGCGGGTGGTGCTGTTGCCGTACTAGGCGGTGATCGAGCCCGACATGATGCTCTCAATTGTGCATCTGTAAAAGTTTGTGTGGGTCTTAGGGGCCAAGCCAAATTTTTCAGCCTTCTGAGGTTGAAGAGGAGCTGTTGCGCCTTCTTCACCACACTGTCTGTGTGGGTAGACCATTTCAGAACATCAGTGATGTGTACGCCGAGAAACGTAAAGCTTTTCACCTTCTCCACTGCAATCCAGTCGATGTGGATGGGTGGCGTGCTCCCTCTGCTGTCTCCTGAAGTCCACGATCAGCTCCTTCGTTTTGTTGAGGGAGATATTTTTCTGGCACCACTTCGCCAGGGCCCTCACCTCCGCCCTGTAGGCGGTCTCGTCATTGTTGGTAATCAGGCCTACTACTGTTGTGTCATCTGCAAACTTGATGATTGAGTTGGAGGCATGCATGGCAATGCAGTCATGGGTGAACAGAGAGTGCAGGAGGGGGCTGAGCACATACCCTTGTGGGGCCCCTGTGTTGAGGATCAGCGTAGTGGAGGTGTTGTTTCCTACCTTCACCACCTGGGGTGGCCCGTCAGGAAGTCCAGGACCCAGTTGCACAGGGCGGGGTTCAGACCCAGGGCCTGAAGCTTAATGATGAGCTTGGAGGATACTATGGTGTTGAAGGCTGAGCTATAGTCAATGAACAGCATTCTTACATAGGTATTCCTCTTGTCCAGATGTGATAGTGCAGTCTGCAATGCGATGGCGATTACACCGTCTTTGCATCTATTGGGGCGGTATGCAAATTGGGGTGGGTCTAGGGTGTCAGGTAAGGTGGAGGTGATATGATTCTTAACTAGCCTCTCAAAGCACTTCATGATGACAGAAGTGAGTACTACAGGGTGATAGGCATTTAGTTCAGTTACCTTTTGCTTTCTTGGGTACAGGAACAATGGTGGACATCTTGACGCAAGTGGGAACAGCAGACTGGGATAGGGAGAGATTGAATATGTCCGTGAACACTCCAGCTAGATGGTCTGCACATGCTCTGAGGACGCTGTTGTGGAAATTCTTACACAGGGACACTCGAAGTCAATCTTAAATTAATCATTGTTTATTGTCAGGGCACTGGAGAGGTTCCAACAAACTTAATGCAACATAGTGAATCTTTTGTCAAGAGCTCTAACAGGGCAATCCCGTTAGTTCCCTTATATACTGCAGACAAGTGATATTTGCATGATTTATCTTATTCATCATTCATAATTAATTAACATTTGCTTCATTCATGTGACCAACCACTACCTTGCGAGTCTTTTTCTCTCCAAGCTGAGACCTTGAAACTGAGATATCTTTCGTTCTCAAAACAATGTCTGGGCGTACTGCCAAATTTCAGATACTGAAAAAACAGAAAACTTGAGCATGCATAACTATTCACCCCCCCAAAGCCAATACTTTGTAGAGCCACCTTTTGTAGCAATTACAGTTGCAAGTCTCTTGGGGTATGTCTCTATATGATTGGCACATCTAGCCACAGGGATTTTTGCCCATTCTTCAAGGCAAAACTGCTCCAGCTCCTTCAAGTTGGATGGGTTCCGCTGGTGTACAGTAACTCTTTAAGTCATACCACAGATTCTCAATTGGATTGAGTTCTAGGCTTTGACTAGGTCATTCCAATACATTTAAATGTTTCCCCTTAAACCACTCGAGTGTTGCTTTAGCAAAATGCTTAGGGTCATTTTCCTGCTGGAAGGTGAACCTCCGCCCGGGTCTCAAATCTCTGGAAGACTGAAACAGGTTTCCCCCAAGAATAACCCTGTATTAACGCCATTCCATCATTCCTTCAATTCTGACCAGTTTCCCAGTCCCTGGCGATGGAAAAACATCCCCACACCATGATGGGATGGTATTCTCGGGGTGATGAGAAGTGTTGTGTATGCGCCAAACATAGTGTTTTCCTTGATGGCCAAAAAGCTCAATTTTAGTCTCATCTAACCAGAGCAGCTTCTTCCATATTTTTGGGGAGTCCCCACATGCCTTTTGGCAAACACCAAATGATTACATTTATCTAGAACAGGTTATTAGCTACAGTTGAACAGTCAGAATAGTAGGCAAAATGAAGAGGGGTAAATAGACCAAATTACCGTTCAAAACTTATTTTCCCAGTCGGAGCTCGTTTATTCCCGACTTTCCAGTTATCTTGAACTCACTGAAGTCAAGTTAACAGTTGTTTTGAGTGCGGCACAAATCACGCTTCATTGACACCATGGCCAATGTTGAATGTTTATCATTTTAAACTTGGAAAAGAGACCCTTAATACCAGATTTGAGATCACACAGCCACTATCACTGATTCCTTCCAAACCACTCGTTGAATTTGCTATATCCAACTTGTACAACGTGTAATGTTTATGTCCAATGGCCGATGAGCACGGATATGTTTTATCTATAATTTCTCTTCATTATTTATCTTCATATGACAAGGATTACAAAGGATTTGCCAGTAGATTGTCGACTTGATTCATGATGATGACTGCTAGCTAAGATTGTGTGTAACATCTGCTTCCAACTCCCACTCTCAAACACGTAGATCCCCTGAACGCAGCTCACTCTCTCCAGCTCACACTCTCAAACACATAGATCCCCTGAACGCAGCTCTCTCCCCAGATCACAATCACCTGAATTCTGATCACCCGTTCTGTTCATCGACTACAGCTCGGCATTTAACACCATAGTACCCTCCAAGCTCGAGACCCTGGGTCTCGACCCCGCCCTGTGCAACTGGGTACTGGACTTCCTGACGGGCCGCCCCCAGGTGGTGAGGGTAGGCAACAACATCTCCACCCCGATGATCCTCAACACTGGGGCCCCACAAGGGTGCGTTCTGAGCCCTCTCCTGTACACCCTGTTCACACACGACTGCGTGGCCACGCACGCCTCCAACTCAATCATCAAGTTTGCGGACGACACAACAGTGGTAGGCTTGATTACCAACGAGACGGCCTACAGGGAGGAGGTGAGTGCCCTCAGAGTGTGGTGTCAGGAAAATAACCTCACACTCAACGTCAACAAAACTAAGGAGATGATTGTGGACTTCAGGAAACAGCAGAGGGAACACCCCCCTATCCACATTGATGGATCGGTAGTGGAGAGGGTAGCAAGTTTTAAGTTCCTGGGCATACACATCACAGACAAACTGAATTGGTCCACCCACACAGACAGCATCGTGAAGAAGGCGCAGCAGCGCCTCTTCAACCTCAGGAGGCTGAAGAAATTTGGCTTGTCACCAAAAGCACTCACAAACTTCTACAGATGCACAATCGAGAGCATCCTGGCAGGCTGTATCACCGCCTGGTACGGCAACTGCTCCGCCCACAACCGTAAGGCTCTCCAGAGGGTAGTGAGGTCTGCACAACGCATCACCGGGGGCAAACTACCTGCCCTCCAGGACACCTACACCACCCGATGTTACAGGAAGGCCATAAAGATCATCAAGGACAACAACCACCCGAGCCACTGCCTGTTCACCCCGCTATCATCCAGAAGGCGAGGTCAGTACAGGTGCATCAAAGCTGGGGCCGAGAGACTGAAAAACAGCTTCTATCTCAAGGCCATCAGACTGTTAAACAGCAACCACTAACATTGAGTGGCTGCTGCCAACACACTGACTCAACTCCAGCCACTTTAAAAATGGGAATTGATGGGAAATGATGTAAAATATATCACTAGCCACTTTAAACAATGCTACCTAATATAATGTTTACATACCCTACATTATTCATCTCATATGTATACGTATATACTGTACTCTATATAATCTATCTTTATGTAATAGATGTATCACTAGCCACTTTAACTATGCCACTTTGTTTACATACTCATCTCATCTGTATATACTGTACTCGATACCATCTACTGTATCTTGCCTATGCCGCTCTGTACCATCACTCATTCATATATCTTTATGTACATATTCTTTATCCCCTTACACTTGTGTGTATAAGACAGTAGTTTTGGAATTGTTAGTTAGATTACTTGTTGGTTATTACTGCATTGTCGGAACTAGAAGCACAAGCATTTCGCTACTCTCGCATTAACATCTGCTAATCATGTGTATGTGACAAATAACATTTGATTTGATTTGACATACACGTACACACCCACACACACACAGACTCTCCCTGCCAACAACAGGTGCAGTACAAACGGGCACTGTGGGTGGTTGGCCGCCCCTCATTAGCACGGGCATCACCTTTTAGCTGTGCCACTCTCTGCCTCCCTCGTACCACCAGTTGATGTGTGGTCGAGTGATGTGTGGCTGTGCATGTAGGAATGGACATGTCGTCGGAGTCACTCAGTCTGAGCAATGGAAGGAGAACAGTGATGCTCTTTATTCCCCAACTGTCCAGTATTGACCGACCATATGTGTGTCTGTATAGTCATTACTGCTCTCCTAATGTGTGCTCTCCCAATGACTTTTGTTAACTTATGATCAAATACATTATAGTTTCTCTTTAGCGTCTTTGGAAACTGAACCTGCTGTCTTGTTCTGCTTTGACTCCAGGGGACAACAATAATAATAACTTATGCCATGTTAATGATATCTGAGTGAGTGACTAACAAAATCAATGGACTAACTTACCAATCTAAAAATTGTTAGCTGACGGCTAATTGAGTGAATGTCAGTGACTGACATATCAGTGAGACATAAGAGAAAAACTGCTGATGCACAACTAGGGTTGGGTGATTTTTACGATAGCATCGTCTGTCAACGATGATTGACAGCCATCGTCAATGGTGACGACATTGTAATGTGACAGACGCTGGTGTAGCCTATTTGAACATGACTGCTGATGCACAGTAAAGAATGTCGGGCAGCGCACAGCAGGCAGCACAGGAATGACATTACTGGGTCATTTGCCTACTCATATTTGCTATAGCAATAAATATGCTTCAGAATACCAGAGAGGAATGTAGCTAGACCGAGCGGAGAATTCCACCAAAGCAGCGCTAAATGTCCAGTCAGAAAATATTGTTTCTCTCTCTCTCAACAGATTCAAGGGCCTTATAGCCTATTCATTTATTTTCATAACGGACACTCCTTATTAACTATTTTGTGTCTATCAGTTTTTTTAAACATAGGCTATATTCCCTTCTCTCTCTCCATGACTGGGCAAGACTACGCTTTCATCGTTTTATGCATGGCTTTCTCCCGATCAAACAATGAATTCATCTAACGGAGTTCCATCTGAAACAGTTATTTGAATAGCTTAAAAATGTAAGGTAGCCAGGGGACGAATAATGACAGAGAATATCAAAGACCATATCAATAACCTATAGAAACATCTAGTTTAAGCTTATTAAGAAAAAAATGATCAGTGCGGGCAGGAAAAATGGCCCATGCGAGGTTGAAAACCAAATGGCTAATAACCTATCCTCCTACTGGTCTATCATAAAAGCTTTAAGACAAGTTAAAGTTATTATAACGTTTCTGGTAAGACCAAGTGCAGACTGTTGAAGTAACAATATTTATTACAGCAACAGGGGCAGGCAAACGACAGGTTACGGCAGGCAGGGGTCGATAATCCAGAGTAGTGGGGACAAGATGCAGGCAGGCTCAGGTTCAGGTCAGGCAGAGGTCGGAAATCCAGAGTAGAGGCAACGGTACATGCAGGCAGGCAGGCAGTCTCAGGGTCATGGGCAGGCAGAGTCCTGACAGGCAAGTGTCAAAACCAGAAGCTGAGAAAAACCCTGGTTGACTTGACAAATAAGACGAACTGGCAACAGACAAACAGAGAACACCGGTATAAGTACCCAGGGGATAAAGGAGGAATTGGGCAACACCTGGAGGGGGGTGGAGATCAGGTGAAACAGATCAGGGTATGACAGTTATGAACAGTAGCCTATTTCTCAATTATTCTAATAGCCTAAGAAGGAGTTGTGGCGCTTTCAAAATAACAAGAATGAAAGTCAGAGTCTATAGGCCTCGGCATGGGCTTTAACATATTCTCAATCACAACTTTATGAGAGAGAACAAACAATAGGCCTATTAAGAAAGTAGCATGACGCAAGTCAAGCAATTATTATCCAGAGACACTGACTGAGTTCCACATATTATTATTATTTTTTTTAAATAAAGCAGCCTGGGGCCCTAAGCGACCGCATATGACGCTTATGCCTGTAGTCGGCACTGCTGATGTCAGTCCCTTGCCCCCACGTGTTCCTACTGGTGATTAAACTAAGGAAGAGGGACACAAAGGAGGACAGGGATGCAGTGGATCCAGAAGAAGGAAGGAAGGCTTCACTCTACACTATGACACTATCCACTTGTGCCGATCACCTTAGAGAAACATAATTGAAGGAGCTTCTGGAGGAGAGTGAGGAGCTTCAGACACTGCTCAACAGCCGTGGAGGCAGATATCACTCTCTCATTCATGACGACAGGGAGGAGCACTCTCAGGCCACAGAGAAGATGCTAGAGAAGATCCAGAACACGGTGAGAATGAATGGAGAAGAACACTGCACGAATTTGATATACAAGGAAGCACAGAGAAAGATCAGAGAAGAGTTGATGAAGAACATTGCATTAGGTGTAGCTAGGGGTAACCGGTGCTGCAGTGGTAGTGGGAGGAGCTGCACTGGCCATAGCACTTGCCCCTACTCTTGCCGGAACATTGTAGTAGGAGTAGGAGCTATGATGTGGATGGGAGCAGGTTTTATGTCAGTCATTATGTTCATTATAAACTGTTTTAGAATGCAGATGGAAAGGACAAAGCAGATGGATCAGAGCCAAACAGTCCTACTGTAAACTTTAACATCACAATCATTTCATCAATCAATTCATCAATCAATTAATCAATTAATTCATCAATCAATCCAACAATCCTCCACAAGTGACACAATTACATCAGGTAAACCTGTAAGCGAAGCTAATCAGTTAATTTTCACATTTCCAATAGTGTCTCAAACAATGTTACTCAAGTAACTGCAACTGTAGTTTAATATAATGTGTTTGCAGGTGTATGCAAATGCAACATTCTTTTCTACATTTGTGTAAAAGTATGTTTACACACACACAGTCTAGTATCTTAGTCATGACACCAAGAGGTTTCCAATCTCTTGACAAAGTTGCTGTACCAAGGTCACAACAAAGTGTGTGTGATTGGTGTCATTGACTCAATAAAACATCTGTTTTATAAATTCATCCCTGTATTTGTCAGAGTGACTGTCCGATGTATAGTTTCACGTTTTGTTCTATTAGAACACAAGCCCACTTCCTCCTTTAACAATAGCCATAATCTCAGACACCCAGAACAAAAATATTGCTTAATTGCATCAGATGCTACAGTAGTCTATCCACGATGCAGTTTCACAGGAAACATCCACTCACTGTTCTCACCGGACCTGAAAATAAGCATCACTATTCAAGTAATTTGGCTATAAGGGTGCAGTGTTGATCAGCTGTATACAGGTAGAAAGAATGATGGAGGAGCATGATTTCATAAGCCTACAACATTTGTCTCTGTATCTACTAACAGTCCCCAGAATAATGTTAGTACAATGTATTACTAGTGTAGTAATTATGAGGGTCGTTCCACAAATCGAGTACATTTTGGTTAGTGTAACTCAAAATCATATAATTGATTCAGAGTCATTTAAAAGCACTCCACTTTTTCTGGAACATCCAAACAAGGGAAATCAAGACCACCATTAGCATCAAGCTAAGATGATAGCACCACCTTGATTGTAACATTTGGATATAGGTGTCAAGAGAGACTGCGTGGGTGTGTGGGCAGGCAGAATTACATTTAGCATTTCCTTCCTGTCTCCTTTCTGATGGATGGTTTCTCTGCCTGTTCTGCAGAGACAGAGAGGGAGAGAGAGAATCCTCACAGTTCTACTTTGGAAAAGTTCTGCATATAAGCATGATTTCTGCAGAGACAGACAGGGAGAGAGAGAATCCTCACAGTTCTGCTTTGGAAAAGTTCTGCATATAAGCATGATTTCTGCAGAGACAGAGAGGGAGAGAGAGAATCCTCACAGTTCTACTTTGGAAAAGTTCTGCATATAAGCATGATTTCTGCAGAGACAGAGAGGGAGAGAGAGAATCCTCACAGTTCTGCTTTGGAAAAGTTCTGCATATAAGCATGATTTCTTAATTTGCATGTAAGTCATGAAAGTTTAAAAGTCATGCATTGGTGTCAATGGACAATTTGGGCAAAAGTTGAAGATGTGTTTCTTACCTTCATGCCTTGATAGCCTGGCTACTTGATTAAGGGAGTGGGGATTCCTAGTCACTTGCACAACTGAATGGATTCAACTGAAATATGTGTTCCCGCATTTAACCCAACCCTTCTGAATCAGAGAGGTGTGGGGGCTGCCTTAATCCACATCCACATCATCGGCGCACGGGGAGCAGCTGTTGTTAGGGGTTAAGTGCCTTGCTCAAGGGCAGAACGTCAGATTTTCCACCTTGCCGGCATGGGGATTCAAACCAGCAACCTTTCCGTTACTGGCCAAATGCTCTTAACTGCGAGGCAGCAGCCTCCGTTCGATATTTTCCAGTTTATGTTTCCACGTCGCACAAATGCTTTACGAGTCTTGATAACCCCAAGCAAATGCTTTACGAGTCTTGATAACCCCAAGCAAATAATTTTGTCTTTATCCAAAAGCTTTCTGCCGGCTGGATAAATCAATCCGTTTTGTGAAGTTTCTCAAAAAAAGAAGTTTTATCCTAACTCATTTATTTGTATACCGCTGTTCCATCTGGAAATACAGACATCCCACCTTAACCTTCCAAGTACTTTACTTAATAAGTACGTCACTGGTTTCACTCCTCCATCCACCTACAACCATCGAGATATATTCACTAATACCAGAATACTTAACTGGGATCTGTTGGTATTAAAGATACCCAAATATAACTTGACGGAGGAACTGCTTTCAGAAATATATTGGAAGCAATTTAAAAACATTAACACCACTGAAAGCCCAGGCTCAGAGAAAGCAGATTATCTTTTAATAAAGATGCATGAATGTGGAGGCTTTGTAAATCTCTCTGTGTTTGTGGTGGGACCTTGTAGTTTAGGTCAGAGTCTTTGCTGTGTCTCACTGAGTCTGTAATGAATGTGACACAACTCGTGGAGAGCTAGGAGCTTGTTATTCGCTCGTATTCCTGTTGTTCATGCTGTCTGTGACCAGGTTGGGTTGATCTATTCTGTTCTCACAGACATTCAATCCTTTACAGCAGGATTACCCAAAAAATAAACACCAGCAAATCAGTTTCAAGTGATTTAAATGTTTGGAAATCTGTTCTAAGGTATTCCCACACATAATAGAGAGATATACACTGAGTGTACAAAACATTATGAACACCTGCTCTTTCCATGACATAGACTGACCAGGTGAATCCAGGTGAGAGCTATAATCCCTTATGGATGTCACTTGTTAAGTCCACTTCAATCAGTGTAGATCAGGGATGGGTAACTGGTGTATGTATATATATATATATATATATATATATATATATATATATATATATATATATATATATATATATATATATATAGTACCAGTCAAAAGTTTAGACATGCCTACACATTCCAGGGTTTTTCTTTATTTTTACTATTTTCTACATTGTAAAATAATAGTGAAGACATCAAAACTAGGAAATAACATGTCTGTCTGTCTGTCTGTCTGAGTCTGAATTTGGTGTTTGTCCCATTTTGTGAAATCTTGGTTGGTGAGCGGACCCCAGACCTCACAACCATAAAGGAAAATGTGTTCTATAACTGATTCAAGTATTTTTAGCCAGATCCTAATTGGTATCTCGAATTTGATGTGCCTTTTGATGGCATAGAAGTCCCTTCTTGCCTTGTCTCTCAGCTCATTCACAGCTTTATGGATTTACCTGTGGCGCTGATGTTTAGGCCGAGGTATGTATTAGAGGTTGACCGATTAATCAGAATGGCCGATTAATTAGGGCCAATTTCAAGTTTTCATAACAATCGGTAATCGAAATTTTTGGGCACCGATTATGGCCGTTTACATTGCACTCCACGAGGAGACTGCGTGGCAGGCTGACTACCTTTTATGCGAGTGCAGAAAGGAGCCAAGGTAAGGTGCTAGCTAGCATTAAACTTATCTTGTAAAAAACAATCAATTTTAACATAATCACTAGTACTACACATGGTTGATGATATTACTAGTTTATCTAGCTTGTCCTGCGTTGCATATAATCGATGCGGTGCCTGTTAATTTATCATTAATTTACAGCCTACTTCGCCAAACGGGTGATTTAACAAGCGCATTCGCGAAAAAAAGCACTGTCGTTGCACCAATGTGTACCTAACAATAAACATCAATGCCTTTCTTAAAATCAATACACAAGTATATATTTCTAACCTGCATATTTAGTTAATATTGCCTGCTAACATAAATTTCTTTTAACTAGGGAAATTGTGTCACTTCTCTTGCGTTCTGTGCAAGCAGAGTCAGGGTATATGCAGCAGTTTGGGCCGCCTGGCTCGTTGCGAACTGTGTGAAGACCATTTCTTCCTAACAAAGACCGTAATTAATTTGGCAGAATTTTACATAATTATGACATAACATTGAAGGTTGTGCAATGTAACAGCAATATTTAGACTTATGGATGCCACCCGTTAGATAAAATACGGAACGGTTCCGTATTTCACTGAAAGAATAAACGTTTTGTTTTCGAAATGATAGTTTCCGGATTTGACCATATTAATGACCCAAGGCTCGTATTTCTGTGTTTTATTATATTATAATTAAGTCTATGATTTGATAGAGCAGTCTGACTGAGCGGTGGTAGGCAGCAGCAGGCTCGTAAGCATTCATTCAAACAGCACTTTCCTGCATTTGCCAGCAGCTCTTCGCTGTGCTTCAAGCATTGCGTTTATGACTTCAAGCCTATCAACCCCTGAGATTAGGCTGGCAATACTAAAGTACCTATTAGAACATCCAATAGTCAAAGGTATATGAAATACAAATGGTATAGAGAGAAATAGTCCTATAATAACTACAGCCTAAAACTTCTTACCTGGGAATATTGAAGACTCATGTTAAACGGAACCACCAGCTTTCATATGTTCTCATGTTCTGAGCAAGGAGCTTAAACGTTAGCTTTTTTACATTGCACATATTGCACTGTTACTTTCTTCTCCAACACTTTGTTTTTGCATTATTTAAACCAAATTGAACATGTTTCATTATTTATTTGAGACTAAATTGATTTTATTGATGTATTATATTACGTTAAAATAAGTGTTCATTCAGTATTGTTGTAATTGTCATTATTACAAATAAATATATAAAAATCGGACGCTTCATCGATATCGGCTTTTTTTGGTCCTCCAATAATCGGCATCGGTGTTGAGAAATCATAATTGACCTCTAGTATGTATAGTTTTTTGCTCTAGGGCAATGGGGTCTAGATGGAATTTGTAGTTGTTGGTCCTGGCGACTGGACATTATTTTTGTCTTACTGATATTTACTGTCAGGGCCCAAGTCTGACAGAATCTGTGCAGAATATCTAGGTGCTGCTGAAGGCCCTCCTTGGTCTCTCTCTTTCTCTTTCACTCTCATTTTCTCTCTCTCACTCTCTCCTTCTCTCTCTCCCTCTCGCGCTCTCTCTCTGTCTCCCTCTCTCTGCAAATAAACATAAGTGATGACTTGTCTTCTGGCTGGTCTGACCAGATTAAACTCCCTGTTAGTGGAAGTAGACAAATAAACACTCTGCAGGATGATTCCATGATGCCAGATATATCTCCCCAGTAGTGCCATGCAGATTGGACGAGTGCATTGTAATCCTGTTAGCTCTCTCTCACTGTCACGCCAGGCCCTGCCACATCGGGAGGCAGCAGACACACACACACCAACATTTATGCCACATACACGGACACACAACGTATGCAGTTTCACTAACGTCTAATCATTTATTAATCTCCAGACTAGGGAACATGTCAGAGAAAGTTCAGCGTGTGCAAACATTCACATTATTGCCTCCATGCCCCTGAGTGTGTGTGTGTTCATGTGTGTGTGCGTGTGTGTGTGTGTGTGCGTGTGTGTTCATGTGTGTGTGCATGCCTGTGTATGTGTGTGTTTGCTTAGTAACCCAAACATCGCCCTCGTTATTCTATTCCCCAGGGGGCACGCTAAATAAAAATGTGATTCCACTTTTTTTTTCTCCAATTTTTAAACAGTACATTAATATTTTCGAATGGGGATATACATTTGGGTTCGTTTTTTTTCTTTGCCTGAGTAGCCTCGTTTCACTGCCAAAAAATAAAATGAAACCATCTAGTGTTCAGCGAAATAACAACAGAATGTCAAATACAGGTAGCCTAGTCAAATAATTAACATCCAATCACATTAATCGTTACTCACTCACGGGAAACCTTCACTCTTGCGCAGACATTTAGAAACAAAACATGTCAATTTGAAAAATAAGCCACGGGAGTATTTTGGGCGAGAATTAAGACGACTTTCGAGTAGTAAGACATGAATAAAAGCAACAGATTCCATTAAAAAGTAGCTAAAAGTCGTATATGGTGAGCTACAGAGTGGCTAGGACAGGCAAGCCCCATACTATTGTGGAGGACTTAATTCTCCCTGCTGCCGCGGATATGGCTGGGACAATGCTGGGGAGAAAGGCCAAAAAAACGATACAGACAATGTCTTCATCAAACAACACTGTTTCACGACGCATCAGTGACATGGCAGGAGATGTTTTGAAACAATTACTGCTTCGCATACAAGCCAGAGAATTCTATGCGTTACAGCTGGATGAGTCAACAGACGTGGTGGGCCTGGCACAGCACCTGGTATATGTCCGTTTATGGAGGGTCAATTAAGGAAGACATCCTCTTCTGCAAACCACTGGTAACCAGGACAGCAGGAGAGGATATTTTTAAAGTACTGGACAGCTTTGTGACATCAAATGGACTTTGGTGGTCAAGATGTGTTGGTATCTGTACTGATGGAGCAAAAGCTATGACAGGGAGACATAGTGGAGTGGTAACGTGTGTGCAAGCAGTTGCTCGCAACGCCACTTGGGTACACTGCAGCTTCCACTGAGAGGCTCTTGGGTACACTGCAGCATCCACCGAGAGGCTCTTGGGTACACTGCAGCATCCACCGAGAGGCTCTTGGGTACACTGCAGCATCCACCGAGAGGCTTTTGCTGCCAAGGGAATGCCTGACAGCTTGAAAGACGTTTTGGACACTTCAGTGAAAATGGTTATCTTCTTTAAAGCAAGGCCCCTGAACTCTCGTGCATTTTCTGGATTATGCAATGATACTGGCAGTGACCATTTACTGCTATTACAACATACTGTGCTGGTTATCAAGGGGCAAAGTATTGACACGTTTTTTTGAATTGAGAGACAAGTTTAAAGTTTTCATTACTGACTATAATTTTCATTGTCTGACCGCTTGCATGATGACGAGTTTCTCACACGACTGGCCTATCTGGGTGATGTTTTTTCTCGCCTGAATGATCTGAATCTTGGACTAAATTCTTATGGCTGCTGGGGCAGTATTGAGTAGCTTGGATGAAAAGGTGCCCAGAGTAAACTGCCGGCTCCTCAGTCCCAGTTGCTAATATATGCATATTATTATTAGTATTGGATAGAAAACACTCTTCTAAAACTGTTTGAATGGTGTCTGTGAGTATAACATAACTCATATGGCAGGCAAAAACCTGAGAAAAAATCCAACCAGGAAGTGGGAAATCTGAGGTTGGTCAATTTTCAACCCAGCCCCTATTGAATACACAGTGGGATAAGTGGGATATTGGTTATGTTGCACTTCATAAGACTTCCACTAGATGTCAACCGTCTTTAGAAACTTGTTTGAGGATTCTACTGTGAAGTGGGACCGAATGAGAGAGGAATGAGTCAGAGGTCTGCCAGCAGTCACACGCATTTCACATGAGAGGTAGCTGCGTTCCTTTGCTTTTCTGAAGACAAAGGAATTCTCTGGTTGGAATATTATTGAAGTTTTATGTTAAAAACATCCTAAAGATTGATTCCATACATCATTTGACATGTTTCTACGAACAGTAACGGAACTTTTTGACATTTCGTCTGCAACTAGGGAATGCGCTTCATGACTTTGGATTTGTTAACCAAACGTGCTAACAAAAGTAGCTCTTTGGACATAGATGATGGACATTATAGAACAAATCAAACATTTAATGTGGAACTGAGATTCCTGTGAAGTGAATATTTCTAATGTTATTTCGGATTTCTGTTGACTCCAACATGGCAGATATCTCTATGTGTTTTCTGAGCACCGTTCTCAGGTTATTGCATGTTTAGCTTTTTCCGTAGCGCTTTTTGAAATCTGACACAGCGGTTGCATTAAGGAGAAGTGTATCTATATTTCCATGTCTAACAATTGTATTTTCATCTACATTTATAATGAGTATTTCTGTAAAATGACGTGTCTCTCTGCAATATCACCGGATGTTTTTGGAAGTAATGAACATAACACGCCAATGTATACTGAGATTTTTTTATATAGATATGCACTTTATCGAACAAACATGAGTGTCATCTGATGAAGATCATCAAAGGTTAGTGATTCATTTTATCTCTATTTGTGCTTTTTGTGGCTCCTCTCTTTGGCTGTAAAAATGGCTGAATTTTTCTGTGACTTGACGGTGACATAACATAATCATTTGTGGTGCTTTCGCTGTAAAGCCTATTTGAAATCGGACACTTTGGTGGGATTAACAACAAGATTACCTTTAAATGATATAAGATACATGTATGTTTGAGGAATTTTAATTATGAGATTTCTGTTGTTTGAATTTGGCGCTCTGCACTTTCACTGGCTGTTGTCATATCAATCCCGTTAACGGGATTACAGCCCTAAGAAGTGTTAAAGAGACTCTCCGCAACTATAGTCAATGTGCGGGACAAAATTGAGTCTATGATTAAGAAGTTGGAGCTCTTTTCTGTCTGCATTAACAAGGATAACACACAGGTCTTTCCATCATTGTAAGAGTTTTTTGTGTGCAAATGAACCCAAGCTTACGGACAATGCCAAATGTGATATAGCAAAGCACCTGAGTGAGTTGGGTGCGCAATTACACAGGTACTTTCCCGAAACGGATGACACAAACAACTGGATTTGTTATCCTTTCATGCCCTGCCTCAGTCCACTTACCGATATCTGAACAAGAGAGACTCATCGAAATTGCAACAAGCGGTTCTGTGAAAATGTAATTTAATCAGAAGCCACTGCCAGATTTCTGGATAGGGCTGCACTCAGAGTTTCTTGCCTTGGCAAATCGTGCAATCCCGCTGTTAAGACTCATGCCCTTTGCAACCACGTTGTGAGATTGGATTCCCGGCCCTCACTAGCATGAAAACTAAATACAAGCACAGACTGTGTGTGGAAAATGATTTAAGACTGAGACTCTCTCCAATACAACCCGACATTGTAGAGTTCTGTGCATTCTTTCAAGAACACCCTTCTCATTAACCTGTGGTGAGTTATTCACAATTTTGATTAACAAATGTTTTATATGTAAGATGGCTAACTAAAGAGCAAAATTATTGATTATTATTATATTATTATTTGTGCCCTGGTCCTATAAAAGCTCTTTGTCACTTCCCACGAACTCACACTTATTCTTATGTTTAATACATTTATCGTTGTCTAGCGACCCGCACATACAGCTAGCTGTGTGTTATGTGTTAGGCTATTAGTTGGTTGTGTTGTACTTACCAGTACCCAGTGTTCGCGGGGTCCGACATGCCAATCAACCTTCTATCTGCCAATCACGGGAATCCCTGGAATGTTCTGATGCCGGGTGGTCCTGGTGGTTGGCCGAGTGGCGTGGAGGGGGGTTGTGCAGGGGGATGGAGCATTGGAAGTTAAGACCAGGTTTAGCCATTGTTCTCTCTCTTACGGGGGTACGCAGCTGGAGGTTGAATGTTTGAAGGGGTACGGGACTATAAAATGTTTGGGAACCACTGATTTAGTGGAAAACCAGTGTAGCTAGATTGAAGATAATTTACCAATTTTGACTTTGTGGCTGTGGTAACTAGTGACAACCCAACAGATTCGGTGAATTTGAGACTGGATGCAGATTCGATAACAGTTACGGACAAGATTGAAGATTTGAGCAACAATGTCTTCTGAACAGGTACAAAACAATGTTACACATGTTATAATATTCACATTGTCAGCCACTAACATTAGCCATGTCAAGGTAACTAGCTAACTTAGCTAGCTACATGGTTGATAATAGCTACCGTGAATTTCACTGCCTGGTACAAGATAGCAATATCACGATAGCTTGAGTACATTAGTTATCACACTTGCGTAAAAAAGCACTGTAAAATAATGCATTTTGACTCAGAGCTCTTGGCTTTGGCAAGTCCTTTGCCCTTCTCTGACTCTTATACTAGCTAGCTAGATAGCTAGCTAATAACATTACTGTGATGGCCCCTTGATTCTCGAGAGCTATGGCTGTGAAGATGTGTATGGATTGTAGCGTAAACTCACCCCATTCCGTACAAATGTGCGTAACCGCGACATTCAAACGAGGCTGCAATGAAAACGAATGGGACTGTAGTGACTGTGTTGGCATCAAAAATCCGGGGTGTGAACTACGTTTTGATTCAGCGTTGATTGACATGGCAATGGAATAACAGTATTGGAGAAAAGATGAACAAACTGACCCCTCTGACGCTGTACGTTACATCGTGACGTGTCACTACATAACATACAGCGCGCGTATTTTCAACTCATTTTGTGCCATACAGCCTCTTTCCACCAGGGGTAGCCCTTCTCTCGCAGATTAAAATCATGCTTAACCATATACACTTGTAAGAACTTAATTATTCATGATTTTTGTCTAAATTAATATCATTAATGCTAATATTAAACTAATATTTCATGACTAGAGTGCCAATTGCATTTTTTTGCACGTCATTACTGCGAGCCGTCATGACACTCAAAAGCCGGAACAGCTGCAGTTCACTTGTGAGGCTAATGTTAGCGCAGCCCTAAACCCCTCTTCAAATTCGACACAAACCTTCGAACAGGTGATGAGACATAAACTCTGTTTTATTTACATTTTAAAGTTGATTAGTTGGACAAATCGGGTGAAAAACCTGTTTCTTCACACAACATATTTCCCCCTTTCAAGATCACTTCGTAGCCTTCGCTCCCCACCCGATATTTTTTTAAAGACCCGACGGAGCTCATTGCCTTCTTGAATCATGCAGAGATGGGCATCATGACGGTCTCGTCATTAATTCTGTTGGAAAGAGGAGAAATTGTGCTTTACATTGGTATTGATATTACAGTTGATCTGGAAGTATTACTTTTTTGGGTGCAAAAATAAGGTCAATTGTACGGGCCAAGGCGATGTACAAAAGTGAGTGAGTTCACGTTAGTAGTATTACACTCAACTCTTCTGCATGAAAATCTTTATTGGTTATTCATAAAAGAGCATGTAGTGAACATTACAATACAATCCTATTAAGGCGTGTGTACATGTTTTCTGTGTAGGATTCCAGTTTTGAAGAGCCTCATATCATCCAGGGGCACAGGCATGGCTGCAGAAAGAATTGGACAGGAAGACCTTGAAAGGGCTGCCCGACTGTAAGAAGAGAGGCTGTAAAAATCTTTCACCTGTGGTACTGTTTACCCGTTTCTCAACATTATCATCATATAACACAACATTTGGCTGCATTCTGTAATTTCATGTAGCTTTTTTTCTTATCATTAAAGGCTAACTTGCAAGAGCTGTCCTTTGAAGAAAGGGGAGAGGTGCTGGAGCTGTCCGCTACCCACCTACATGAAGTGATTTTTGTCATCATGGAGTACCGGAGAGCTGTCCCAGGGTTTCTGGCCAACAGAGACTACCTTGTATCCTTGTTTATCTGCCTAATAAAACTAATAAAACTACTTTAACCTGATTTTTTATTTATTTTAATTTTACCTTTATTTAACCAGGTAGGCTAGTTGAGAACAAGTTCTCATTTACAACTGCGACCTGGCCAAGATAAAGCAAAACAGTGCGACACAAACAACAACATGGAGTTACACATGGAATAAACAAGCATACAGTCAATAACACAATAGAAAAAAAGAAAGTATATATACAGTGTGTGCAAATGGCAAGAGGAGGTAAGGCAATAAATAGGCCATAGTAGCAAGTAATTACAATGTAGCAAATCAACACTGGAGTAATAGATGTACAGATGATGATGATGTGCAAGTAGAAATACTGGTGTGCAAAAGAGCAGAAAAGTAAATAAAAACAATATAGGGGTTTAGGTAGGTAGATTGGATGGGCTATTTACAGATGGGCTATGTACATCTGCAGTGATCGGTTAGCTGCTCGTATAGCTGATGTTTAAATTTTGTGAGGGAAATATAAGTCTCCAGCTTCAGCGATTTTTGCAATTCGTTCCAGTCATTGGCAGCAGAGAACTGTAAAGAAAGGCGGCCAAAGTAGGTGTTGGGTTTGGGGATGATCAGTGAGATATACCTGCTGGAGCGTGACTTACAGGTGGGTGTTGTTATCATGACCAGTGAGCTGAGATAAGGCGGAGCTTTACCTAACATAGACTTATAGATGACCTGGAGCCAGTGGTTCTGGCGATGAATATGTAGCGAGGGCCAGTCGATAGAACATACAGGTCACAGTGGTGGGTAGTATATGGGGCTTTGGTGACAAAACGGATGGCACTGTGATAGACTGCATCCAGTTTGCTGAGTAGAGTGTTGGAGGCTATTTTGTAAATGACATCGCCGAAGTCAAGGATCGGTAAGATAGTCAGTTTTACTAGGGTATGTTTGGCGGCGTGAGTGAAGGAGGCTTTGTTGCGGAATAGGAAGACGATTCTAGATTTAAATTTGGATTGGAGATGTTTAATATGAGTCTGGAAGGAGAGTTTACAGTCTAGCCAGACACCTAGGTATTTGTAGTTGTCCACATATTCTAAGTCATAACCGTCCAGAGTAGTGATGCTAGTCGGGCGGGCAGGTGCGGGCAGCGAACGGTTGAAAAGCATGCATTTAGTTTTACTAGCGTTTAAGAGCAGTTGGAGGCCACGGAAGGAGTGTAGTATGGCAATGAAGCTTGTTTGGAGGTTTGTTAACACAGTGTCCAAAGAAGGGCCAGATGTATACCGAATGGTGTCGTCTGCATAGAGGTGGATCAGGGAATCACCCGCAGCAAGAGCGACATCGTTAATATATACAGAGAAAAGAGTCGGCCCGAGAATTGAACCCTGTGGCACCCCCATAGAGACTGCCAGAGTTCCGGACAACAGGCCCTCCGATTTGGCACACTGAACTCTGTCTGAGAAGTAGTTGGTGAACCAGGCGAGGCAGTCATTTGAGAAACCAAGGCTGTTGAGTCTGCCGATAAGAATGTGGTGATTGACAGAGTCGAAAGCCTTGGCCAGGTCGATGAAGACGGCTGCACAGTACAATCTTTTATCGATGGCAGTTATGATATTGTTTTGTACCTTGAGCGTGGCTGAGGTGCACCCGTGACCAGCTCGGAAACCGGATTGCACAGCAGAGAAGGTACGGTGGGATTCGAAATGGGCAGTGATCTGTTTATTAACTTGGCTTTCAAAGACTTTAGAAAGGCAGGGCAGGATGGATGTAGGTCTGTAACAGTTTGGGTCTAGAGTGTCACCCATTGTCTAGCCCAGCTGATTTGTATGGGTCCAGGTTTTGCAGCTCTTTCAGAACATCTACTATCTGGATTTGGGTGAAGGAGAAGCTGGGGAGGCTTGGGCAAGTAGCTGCGGGGGGTGCAGAGCTGTTGGCCGGGGTTGGGGTAGCCAGGAGGAAAGCATGGCCAGCCGTAGAGAAATGCTTATTGAAATTCTCGATTATTGTGGATTTATCGGTGGTGACAGTGTTACCTAGCCTCAGTGTAGTGATCTGTGATCTGATCTGTGTAATTGTACCAAATTTGTACTGTATTTACACCAGGGTAGGCCATCCGTCTTCTGAATATCTACCCACCGTAGGTCTGCTCATTTTGAAGTGTAAACCGTCAAGAGCATAGATATCCAGGAAAGGAGAACCGTTAAGTAAATCATTCTAAAACCATTCCAAAAGTACAATTATGACTATATGCTATATAGAACATGCACAAGTATTGTTTCTCACACAAGTTTATTGTTGTCCCCCCAAACATCCCTTATTTATATGTTTGGCTGTAGGCCCACCTCTTTCAACAACAATTCGGAGTACTCTGTATGTTTTCACACTTCCTGGGAACCACCAAGTCTGACAACAGTGAAAGCTCCGGTCCTTCCCAGTTCATAGGTGTGCTTACTGCACCCTGTGTTGCATGACGACATCTCCTCGACGTTGTAACAGCTCAGCCGTTGTTGGTGGTGGCACTTCAGGGAGTCGTGGTTCATCTGATCACAGGATCATTGTACTTGGTAGCCCAAATTGAGAGCCCAGTCTTCTCAACACTGCTCTCTGAAGTTCTGGGATGTCGGTGAAATCCTGTGCAGTTTTCAATGCGTAGACACTTCACCTCAAATCAAATCAAATCAAATGTTATTTGTCACATACACATGGTTACCAGATGTTAATGCGAGTGCAGCGAAATGCTTGTGCTTCTAGTTCCGACAATGCAAGTAATCTAGCTAACAATTCCAAAACTACTACCTTATAGACACAAGTGTAAGTTAAAGTGGCTAGTGATACATGTATTACATAAGGATGCAGTAGATGATTTAGAGTACAGTATATACGTATACATATGAGATGAATAATGTAGGGTATGTAAACATTATATTAGGTAGCATTGTTTAAAGTGGCTAGTGATATATTTGACATAATTTCAATCAATTCCCATTATTAAAGTGGCTGGAGTTGAGTCAGTGTGTTGGCAGCAGCCACTCAATGTTAGTGGTGGCTGCTTAACAGTCTGATGGCCTTGAGATAGAAGCTGTTTTTCAGTCTCTCGGTCCCAGCTTTGATGCACCTGTACTGACCTTGCCTTCTGGATGATAGCGGGGTGAACAGGCAGTGGCTCGGGTGGTTGTTGTCCTTGATGATCTTTATGGCCTTCCTGTGACATCGGGTGGTGTAGGTGTCCTGGAGGGCAGGTAGTTTGCCCCCGGTGATGCGTTATGCAGACCTCACTACCCTCTGGAGAGCCTTACGGTTGTGGGCGGAGCAGTTGCTGTACCAGGCGGTGATGCAGCCCGACAGGATGCTCTCGATTGTGCATCTGTAGAAGTTTGTGAGTGCTTTTGGTGACAAGCCGAATTTCTTCAGCCTCCTGAGGTTGAAGAGGCGCTGCTGCGCCTTCTTCACGATGCTGTCTGTGTGGGTGGACCAATTCAGTTTGTCTGTGATGTGTATGCCGAGGAACTTAAAACTTACTACCCTCTCCACTACTGTTCCATCGATGTGGATAGGGGGGTGTTCCCTCTGCTGTTTCCTGAAGTCCACAATCATCTCCTTAGTTTTGTTGACGTTGAGTGTGAGGTTATTTTCCTGACACCACACTCCGAGGGCCCTCACCTCCTCCCTGTAGGCCGTCTCGTCGTTGTTGGTAATCAAGCCTACCACTGTTGTGTCGTCCGCAAACTTGATGATTGAGTTGGAGGCGTGCGTGGCCACGCAGTCGTGCGTGAACAAGGAGTACAGGAGAGGGCTCAGAACGCACCCTTGTGGGGCCCCAGTGTTGAGGATCAGCGGGGTGGAGATGTTGTTGCCTACCCTCACCACCTTCAAGACATATTATTGTAGCGCGTCCTTTAGCTGAAAGATAGAATAATATTTAGTGAGTATTTTGTCTGTAGAATTAACTATCACACCTGATTCAACTAATTGTATTCTAAACTGAAGACCATGAATAGTTGATTATTGGAGTCATGTGTTAGCTGGGGCATAAGTGTGTCACAAATCAAGACCCAGAGGACTGGAGTTGACCACCCCTAACCTAGATCAGAGTTAAAACTAGCTAGTTTTAGAATGTTGTGTTGCACAGCTGACTAAAGATGGGGCATTCAGATCAAGAACACAAGATGTGCAGTTGAGAATTTCCACGGTAACAGTGCCACTTTACAGTTCCACGATGAAACTTTGAAACAAAGTTGCCACTTGTTGTAGCAAACAAGTGTCATGAAATACATGCAACAGAAACAGGGTACAGTTTTTGACTTGTCAGCAAGCCAGGCTAGCTATGTACAGCAAAATAGTTAGCTAGCTCTCTGCTTGTCTAGCTAGCTAGCTGCTTAGCTGAGCACAGAATGTTACTGCACTGTTCTTTGAATGGCTAAATGGATCCGTCTCATCACAAGACTTTGGCTAAATTTGACATGTTGAATCTTGAATACTCCAGCCAACGACATTAGACGTTCTAAAACTAAACTGCTCAGATCAAACAAAACATTGCGTCGTGTCTCATCTGAACTGGGCTTTGTGGCTATGCTGTGCCAGTACAATTGAGTGAACTGAAGTAGCTAGCTAGCTGCCCAATATCAGCGTGGTTTTCGGACCACAGACATAAAAAATTTAGCAAGATCAAGTAACGTTATGCCCATGTGTTAGCTAGTTACAACTAACTAGTGAAGCAACATGTTATATTCAAATGAAACAAACCAATGTCACAGTCTGCTTACAAGATATTAGCTAACGTTAGCTAGATAGCTAATACTAACTATTGAACATGTGGCTTGAAAACAATTTAAACAAGTAATCAAAAATATTACTTGCATACATATTTACAATTAAATAGCAACATTTTACTTTATATCTAGTAAAATATTTTATTAGCTAGCGGTCTTACATATTCAGCAGAAAAAAAAGCCACAATGATCCATATTCCCAGTCACCTTTCCATGGTTAAATGCAGTGGTTCGCGCTTTCAGTTTTGCACGAATGCCACCATCTATCCACGGTTTCTGGTTGGGGTAGGTTTTAATAGTCACAGTGGGTACAACATCTCCTATGCACTTCCTTATAAACTCACTCACCGAATCAGCCTATAAATTGATATTAGTCCGCGTGATCAAAACAATCTGATTGGTCAGACCAGCATTGAATAGTCCCTGTCACGGGTACATCCTGTTTGAGTTTCTGCTGATAGGAAGGGAGGAGCAAAATGAAGTCGTGATCAGATTTGCCAAAAGGAGGGCGGGGGAGGGCCTTGTATGCATCGCGGAAGTTAGCAGTAGCAGTGGTCCAGTGTCTTGCGAGTGCTACAATCAATATACTGATAGAACTTTGGTAGTGTTTTCCTCAAATCTGCTTTGTTAAAATCCCCAGCTACAATAAATGCAGCCTCAGGATATATGGTTTCCAGTTTGCATAGAGTCCAGTGAAGTTCCTTGAGGGCCGTTGTGGTATCGGCTTGAGGGGGGATATGCACGGCTGTGACAATAACCGACGAGAATTCTCTTGGGAGATAATACGGCCAGAATTTGTTTGTGAGGAATTCTAGGTCAGGTGAACAAAAGGACTTGAGTTCCTCTATGTTGTTACAATTATACCATGAGTCGTTAATCATGAAACATTGTCACGGTGTGGGTATAACTGGTGCATTGGAAGTCAGGCGCAGGAGAGCAAAGATGAGTGGACAAGGCACTTTACTGAGGCAATATATGAATAGAATGCAACCACGTTACAAAAACAAATGCCCTCAGAACAGGTGAGGCATCACTAAGTACAAAATAACAAGGTACAAAGCACAGGCTGTCAAAAAGCACGGGTGTAAAATAGAACCCGGCGCAAACCAGCCGGAAGAGTGCCAACCTGACAATAAACAATTACACACACAGACATGGGGGGAACAGAGGGTTAAATACATGACATGTAATGAGGGAATGAATACCAGGTGTGTGGGAAAACAAGACAAAACAAATGGAAAATGAAAGGTGGATCGGCGATGGCTAGAAGACCGGTGAAGTCGACCGCCGAATGCCGCCCGAAAAAGGAGAGGGACCGACTTCGGCGGAAGTCGTGACAAACATACTCCTCCACCCTTCTTCTTCCCGGCGAGATGTTTATTTCCGTCGGTGCGACACACAAAGAATCCCGGTGGCTGTACCGACTCCGACATCATATCCCGAGAGAGCCATGTTTCTGTGAAACAGAGTATGGTACAATCCCTGATGTCTCTCTGGAAAGCAACCCTTGCCCTAATTTCGCCTACCTTGTTATCTAGAGACTGGACAATAGCAAATACACTCGGAAATGTTGGGTGGTGTGCTCGCCTCCGAAGTATGACCAGAATGCCACTCCGTCTCCCTCTTCTGCGGCGACATTATTTTGGGTCAGCCTCTGGAATCAGTTCAAATGCCTTGGGTGGTTCGGACAAATGAACCGCTTCGTGAAAGTCGTACTCCTGGTCGTAGTGCTGTTGACGTTGCTCTAATATCCAATAGTTCTTCCCCACTTAAGATTTTCTGGGCTAAAACAAACACATTGGATGACCACTAGCCACTTATTGGAACTTTTGAACATTAAACAAATAGTCAGTGCCATGGAGTCAGAGTCAGTTGTTTGTCCCTGCCTGTTGTTGTGTTCTTATCTCATTGGCTCAGCCAATGAGATAAGACACAGCATCGCAGGGGAGGGGGGGAGCGAGAGAGAGAGAGAGATCTCATCTCTTGGTAGTAGTACTGAAAAAAGTTGACTACTTTATCACTGACCTCAACCCAGAGTCTCTCAGAGCGTTCACAGTCAGCCAACTGACACCCCTATCAGATAGCGTGGGCAGAGGGTAAGTGGAGGAAATCTTTTCTAATATTTCATGGCCAGGTAAGGTGTATAACGCGCGCATGATGGAGTGACAGTCAACTGGTGAGTAACGGGCTGTCTTTGCTCCCAGTCTGTACTGCAGGGATCAGCCGCGGATGGTCAGAGGATCGATGCTGGTAGACGAGAAGCAGGTACAGGGAGTGAATGTTTTAGTGAAAAACGGACATGAAACAGAACAGGAACAGCATCTGGACAGGGGGAAAATAACGACATCAATGCTAACACAGAGAACAAATGGTGGAGCACACAGATATAGAGGGGGTAATCAACAAGGTAATGGAGTCCTGGTGAGTCCAATATAGTGCAGCTGCGCGTAATTATGGTGACAGGTGTGCGTAATGAAGGGCAGCCTGACGCCCTCGAGCGCCATAGAGGGGGACACCTCAAACACTTAGACCGCTGTGCCACTCGGGAGGGCTGATGTCACTTGTTCAATCCATAATCAGTGTAGATGAAGGGGAGGAGACAGGTTATAGAAGGATTTAAGTGCTTTTGAACGGGTTATGAACGGGTTATGTTAGTAGTTATGTTAGTAGGTGACAGGTGCACTGGTTTGAGTGTGTCGAGAACTGCAACGTTGCTGGGTTTGCTGGGTTTGTCATCAAGACAAAGGGTGGCTACTTTTTTGGTTACTACATGATTCCATACTGTATGTGTTATTTCATTTTGATGTCTTCACTATTATTCTACAATGTAGAAAATAGTTTAATTTTTTTATATGTTTATTAAATGCACATAGTTATATTTGGTAACATGTACATTTTTCCTTGCCTCCAACCCCATTTGATGCACTGAACGGATGTGTTTGAGCAAAGTCTACATAAACACTGAAAACACTCTGACGAAGGTCTTGAGGCAATTCCGTAAAGCTTAATAAAGAACAGTGATACTGGTAAGAGCAGTGATACTGGTAAGAGCAGTGATACTGGTAAGAGCAGTGATACTGGTAAGAGCAGTGATACTGGTAAGAGCAGTGATACTGGTAAGAGCAGTGATACTGGTAAGAACAGTGATACTGGTAAGAGCAGTGTGTGGATTGGTCTTTTCTGTCATGTCCAACAATAAAATAAATAGTTGCACTGAAAACTTTGCGGGTCAAATTAAATAAACCGCAGGCCGCCAGTTGGGGAACCCTGCTGTACTGCAAGCAATGACTCGCACGCACACACACACACAAACACGCTGCTTATAGCACTGCTGTTACCATTACTGCCGCAGCGGTTTGTTGCCAGTGCCATTTTCCTAGGTCGATGGTCATAAGCACCACACACTAGATGCATGCATGCACACACACACACACACACACACACACACACACACACACACACACACACACACACACACACACACACACACACACACACACACACACACACACACACACACACACACACACACACACACACACACATACACACACACACACACACACATACATACACACACACACACACACACACTCTGCCTGTTGTCCTTGGTGTCGATTAACAACCCATCTCAGCCTGTCACAGTGGGGTGATGACCATTTTATTACATAAACACACCAGACTCACAAGGACCCGTTTTGTGTCGTTGAGCTGAAAAGAAAATCTGGTATTGGCTTCGATACAGACAGGCCAGGCCCACGTCGCTTAGACTAAGTGCGCTGGCTGAGACAGAGGCTGGTTGCACAGACCACTACAGGGTGCTTGATAACAAACGCACACACAGACAGTCTGTCTGCGTGAGTGGAGCACTTTAAAAGCCACTTGTCCACATCTCAATAGAGAAGAAACATGAGTGACCGGAGCTAGAGAAGGACAGGAACAGCACAGTCAATGGAATACATTCTACTCCTGATATCTGAAGCAAGTGCATCAAATGTAGGTGAAATGGAATTGATAAGCAGAACACTTATCTGATCTGCACTTATCAGGGTCAACTGTACACGTTAAAACCAAAACATCAGTTAAAGCCAATAAAGCAAGAAGGGCTCCCTCTCTCCCAGGTTTCCTATAGTAAGTAAAGCCCAGTGTATCCGTTTAGCTGCTTATCTAAGGCCACACAAAGCCATCATCACCCCCCGGCAACAACACCTGCCTGCCAGTGTTGGTGGCAGGAATAATCTCTCTGTTGACCGTTGTCGGGAAACCCTTGATTAGATAAAGGAGAGTCACAAGCGAAGGCCTAGCCAGTCTTCTAACCAGTTATTGACAGACAACTGTTGTGTGGGGAAATGGAACATCTAGTGTTCAGTGGAACAACGGCACAGAGAGACCTTTGTGACCAGCAAGACTCTGCTGGGAACTGGCTGTTGTCAATGGAGTCTCTGGACAACACAGACAGACAAAGCTGTTTCTAGCTTCTAGAAAGAGTGTTTCAACTTTGCACACAACCATACACAAAAATGTCAGTTTCGAGTACTTGTGTGGGCTACACACAAGAAATGCATACAGAAAAGCTTAGAATTCATAGATTCATAGACCAACGTAATAACACTTGGTGAATCAAACAACAAAAGCTTCCATTGTCAGCAGAGCCCAGGTAGCCGTGAATAGGCTCCGCCACAAGGGTCAATGATTGTTTTCTGTCTTCTATTCACTCACTTCTCCCTTTTATTGCAGCTGGTGGGTTCTGCCTCCTGCACTCTGTTCTGTGTGTTTGGTTTATTCAGGTGTACTCAGGAGGACTAAAACAATGAAGAGCTGTGTTGTGGTGAATGACAGAGAGCCATCCTATCTTCTCTCTTTATTCAGAACCAGTCTGAAACAATGGGCCCTCCCCCGGGGACTCTGGTACTGACTGTGGCTGGCCTGGCTATACCTTGACGAGAATACTGTAGCGCTGCCAGGACCTGATGTGAGGAAGCCCAGAACTAATCTGTGAGGGGCTTTGTTATAGAACTGTCTCTAATCTAAAACTTCTGCCTCCCCTGCAGCACCGCCTCACTGAGCAGCCAGACCCAGTCACACTGCTATGCTGCTATCACAGTCAGCAGTAAGGGGAGAGGGGGAAGAGAGGAGAGGGGAGAGATGGGGGAAAGAGAGAGAGAGAGCAAGAGAGGGGTGAGAGACAAAGAGAGAGAGGGAGGTGGAGATGGAGAGAGAGCAGAAAAAGAGAGATATTGAGAGAGTGGGAGGTAGATGAGCTGGAGATGGAGAGAGAGCAGAAAGAGGGAGAAATAGAGAGAGGGGGATGTAGATGAGCTGGAGATGGAGGGAGAGCAGAAAGAGGGGGAGGTAGATGAGCTGGAGATGGAGAGAGAGCAGACAGCGGGAGAAATAGAGAGAGGGGGAGGTAGATGAGCTGGAGATGGAGAGAGAGCAGAAAGAGGGAGAAATAGAGAGAGGGGGAGGTAGATGAGCTGGAGATGGAGATGGAGAGCAGAAAGAGGGAGAAATAGAGAGAGGGGGAGGTAGATGAGCTGGAGATGGAGAGCAGAAAGAGGGAGAAATAGAGAGAGGGGTGGTAGATGAACTGGAGATGGAGAGAGAGCAGAAAGAGGGACAAATAGAGCGAGGGGGAGGTAGATGAGCTGGAAATGGAGAAAGAGCAGAAATAGAGAGAGGGGAGGTAGATGAGCTGGAAATGGAGAGAGAGCAGAAAGAGGGAGAAATAGAGAGAGGGGAGGTAGATGAACTGGAAATGGAGAGAGAGAAAAAATAGGGAGAAATAGAGAGAGGGGGAGGTAGATGAGCTGGAGATGGAGAGAGAGCAGAAAGAGGGAGAAATAGAGAGAGGGGAGGTAGATGAACTGGAGATGGAGAGAGCAAAAATAAGGATAAATAGAGAGAGGGGAGGTAGATGAGCTGGAGATGGAGAGAGAGCAGAAAGAGGGACAAATAGAGCGAGGGGGAGGTAGATGAGCTGGAAATGGAGAAAGAGCAGAAATAGAGAGAGGGGAGGTAGATGAGCTGGAAATGGAGAGAGAGCAGAAATAGAGAGAGGGGAGGTAGATGAGCTGGAAATGGAGAGAGAGCAGAAAGAGGGAGAAATAGAGAGAGGGGAGGTAGATGAGCTGGAAATAGAGAGAGAGCAGAAAGAGGGAGAAATAGAGAGAGGGGAGGTAGATGAGCTGGAAATGGAGAGAGAGCAGAAAGAGGGAGAAATAGAGAGAGGGGAGGTAGATGAGCTGGAAATGGAGAGAGAGCAGAAAGAGGGAGAAATAGAGAGAGGGGAGGTAAATGAGCTGGAGATGGAGAGAGAGCAGAAAGAGGGAGAAATAGAGAGAGGGGAGGTAGATGAACTGGACATGGAGAGAGAGCAGAAAGAGGGAGAAATAGAGAGAGGGGAGGTAGATGAGCTGGAGATGGAGAGAGAGCAGAAAGAGGGAGAAATAGAGAGAGGGGAGGTAGATGAACTGGAGATGGAGAGAGAGCAGAAAGAGGGAGAAATAGAGAGAGGGGAGGTAGATGAACTGGAAATGGAGAGAGAGCAGAAAGAGGGAGAAATAGAGAGAGGGGAGGTAGATGAACTGGAGATGGAGAGAGAGCAGAAAGAGGGAGAAATAGAGAGAGGGGGAGGTAGATGAGCTGGAGATGGAGAGAGAGCAGAAAGAGGGAGAAATAGAGAGAGGGGGGGTAGATGAACTGGAGATGGAGAAAGAGCAGAAAGAAGGAGAAATAGAGAGAGGGGAGGTAGATGAGCTGGAAATGGAGAGAGAGCAGAAAGAGGGAGAAATAGAGAGAGGGGGAGGTAGATGAACTGGACATGGAGAGAGAGCAGAAAGTGGGAGAAATAGAGAGAGGGGGAGGTAGATGAACTGGAGATGGAGAGAGAGCAGAAAGAGGGAGAAATAGAGAGAGGGGAGGTAGATGAACTGGAGATGGAGAGAGAGCAGAAAGAGGGAGAAATAGAGAGAGGGGGAGGTAGATGAGCTGGAGATGGAGAGAGAGCAGAAAGAGGGAGAAATAGAGAGAGGGGGGTAGATGAACTGGAGATGGAGAAAGAGCAGAAAGAAGGAGAAATAGAGAGAGGGGAGGTAGATGAGCTGGAAATGGAGAGAGAGCAGAAAGAGGGAGAAATAGAGAGAGCGGGAGGTAGATGAACTGGAGATGGAGAGAGAGCAGAAAGAGGGAGAAATAGAGAGAGGGGAGGTAGATGAACTGGAAATGGAGAGAGAGCAGAAAGAGGGAGAAATAGAGAGAGGGGAGGTAGATGAACTGGAAATGGAGAGAGAGCAGAAAGAGCAGAAAGAGGGAGAAATAGAGAGAGGGGAGGTAGATGAACTGGAGATGGAGAGAGAGCAGAAAGAGGGAGAAATAGAGAGAGCTGAGAACATGGTGAGGTTGAGGTTCATATAAGATAAGCAACTGAAGGTGTGACACTGATAATCTACAGTTGCTCGAGGGTGAGAAAAAGACGGGATTCACCAAACGTGAGAACTTAATGGAGAAGGAAAGATAAAGAAAGAAATGGATCCCAGAAAATATAAGAGGGGGAAATCAAAAGAAAGAGAGAATCCATGTATTGTCCAACACAAATGCCAAGGACTAAATAGTATGCCACAAACTGTCCCATAAGAGGCATTGTTGCACATACTGTAGGTGCCAGTCTGCCCATGTGAAGTGGAGACACTGAAGACACAGGGATAAACAGCCATAGATGCATGTCTATCTATGGCTGTCTATTTCTACTTCCATCCCTGGACACATGAATACAAGCTGCGGCTCTGTCTTCATAGAGCTGTGTAACACACATGACCTAGTCGTATCAGGCCTCCAGTAAAAGCAGGTGGTTAGATGGAGCCTATTTCCTCTCCATCAGTCTCTGCTACGGGTAACTGCCAAAATAAAGGAAACACCAACATAAAGTGTCTTCATAGGGCTTTGAGGCACCTTGAGCCACAACAGCTTCAATGCACCTTGGCATAGATTCCACAAGTGGAACTCTATTGGAGGGATGCGGCACCATTCATTCATGACAAATTCCATCATTTGGTGTTTTGTTGATGGTGGTGAAAAACACTGCCTCAGGGGCCGCTCCAGAATCTCCCGTAAGTGTTTCCTTTATTTTGGCAGTTGCCTGTTTGTCTCTGAGGGAGAGAGGAGTGGCTGCAGAACTTATTTTGCCACACTAATACTAGGACATGGGGAGGCGTCTCACACCAGCTCAAACCAGCTATCTCTCTCCTCACAGACAATCTCTGCAATGACGTCAATGAGGCAGTGCACTTGCAGGCAAAGCTAGAGCAAGCTCAACTGTGTGCTTTCAGGGGCGTATCATAGTTAAAACTTTACATCTCAGATCCACTTGCCTGTATTCATGTGTATATATATATATATATATATGAGAGAGAGAAGAGGGGGGGAAGAGAGAGAGAGGAAGGGGGGAAGAGAGAACACAAGAGAAGAGGGGGGGAAGAGAGAGGGGGAGAGAGCACAAGAGAAGAGGTGGGAAAGAGAGAGATGAGGCTGTGAAAGAGAGAGACAGAAGACTGCAGAGTGATCACCTGATTAATGAGAGGGCTGATGAAAGACTCATGTTGACGTCAATGGACTCAGCTCAGCAGCACACAATGCAGGGAGGAGGGGAGAGGTGGGAGAAAAGGGGGGAAGATGGGGAGATGGAGAAAAGAAGAGGAATAGAAAGAGAACAGAATAAAAGGAAAAAGAGAGACATCGGAGAATGCATCAACCTGATCAGGTCAACCAAACTGAATCAGTAACCGAAAGGTCGCTGGTTCTAATCCCCCAGCCAGCAAGGTGGAAGGTTCTGCCCTTGAGCAAGGTAATTAACCTTCAAAAACACCGGGTGCCGGTGACGTAGACAATGATTAAGGAAGCCCCTCACACCTCTGATTCAGAGGGGTTGGGTTAAATGCGAAACACACATTTTGGTTGGATGTATTCAGTTGTGGAACTGACTAGATATCCCCTTTCCATTTTCAAAGACAGTAAATGTAATACAAATACTGAGCTATATTGTATGATTTTTTTTTTTTTTATTCGATTATTTTATACTAATTCAGTTGCTCAGAGATTTTGTTGAACAAGTAATATTTTTCCTCTCAAAAAGATAGGGGTCAAATCTTTTGGCACCCACTTTTCAATACCTCACCTTATGAGGACAACGGCATTGAGACTTGAAAAAAATTGGAGAACATTTTCCAAATCCTTGATATCCTTCATCTGCATTTATGGACTGCCCTTTTCAGTTCAAACCACAGGGTTTCAATTGGGTTCAAATCTCGGAGTCTGAGTGGGGGGCTGTAGCCTAGTGCGCTCTGGGAAGTCAAAAGCGTTTCCTTGGTTACTGGAGAGCACCAGCAGAGGGGAAGTGTCTCAATGCACCAGGGCATCCGCTCTGAAATGTCATTGAAGATAGACAGCAGAGCAGAGCAAAGCAGACGGACGGTGCAGGATTAGGGCTAATTTCTCCTGGATTAGGGACTATTTCTATGGGATTAGGTCCATTCCTCTGCTATGGGGTTTGAACAGTTTTCTGGTAGGGATTATTATATATCTCCATCTGAAATAGGTCAGGTGGATGGAGGAAGTGCCTGGAATACCATGGTAGTGGAGACCGAGACAAAGATACCGTTTAAACAGTCAGGCATGGAATAATGTGTAACACCACTCAGCTGAGTATGGCAGATTTAATAACTCAGGGACTCCAAGCATCATAGTATATTATAGCTGTCTGTCTGTCTGTTTGTGTTGTTAACCAGGAAGTAAAGTAACCTGATAGAGCAACAGCAGAGTCCTGCCCAGTCTGGACTTAACATCAGAACTATAAATAGCAGTACAGCTAGCCTGTCAGGATTTTAACTGAGGAGCTTCTCCTCTCCTGAGCAGCACAGAGAGAGAGACAGCAGGGGAAGAAGAGTTAACAAAACACTGCGCTCTTTATTTAACTAGGCAAGTCAGTTAAGAACAAATTCTTATTTACAAACCCAGATGACGCTGGTCCAATTGTGCACCGCCCAAGGGACTCCCAATCCCGGCCACTTATGATCCAGCCTGGATTTGGACCAGTGTGTCTGCAGTGACACCCCTAGCACTGAGATGCAGTGCCTTAGACCACTGAACCAGGGTGTCTGCAGTGACACCCCTAGCACTGAGATGCAGTGCCTTAGACCACTGAACCAGGGTGTCTGCAGTGACACCCCTAGCACTGAGATGCAGTGCCTTAGACCACTGAACCAGGGTGTCTGCAGTGACACCCCTAGCACTGAGATGCAGTGCCTTAGACCACTGAACCAGGGTGTCTGCAGTGACACCCCTAGCACTGAGATGCAGTGCCTTAGACCACTGAACCAGGGTGTCTGCAGTGACACCCCTAGCACTGAGATGCAGTGCCTTAGACCACTGCGACACTCAGGAGCCCACAAATAATAGGTCTTTATGTAATATGTAATAAATCAAAGCAAATGACAAGGTTGGGATATATTGGGATTAAGCAGTTTCCTTAAATAAATGCAATGCGGCCGGGCAAATCGATTAAGTGCTGGGATTTGGTCGGTTTCTCTGCGAGGCGAGGGATTAAGGCCCTTGTGTAAGCCCCTGAATGAGTCAATATTTGACAGCTCTGGACTGGACCTCCCTGTGTTTGATCCTGTCTGAAGAGGTGAGGGACAGCAGAGGAGTGTGTGTGTGTGTGTGTGTGTGTGTGTGTGTGTGTGTGTGTGTGTGTGTGTGTGTGTGTGTGTGTGTGTGTGTGTGTGTGTGTGTGTGTGTGTGTGTGTGTGTGTGTGTGTGTGTGCGTGTGTGTGCGCCTGCATGTGTACATCTCTTCATTTTCACGTTATATCCTTGTTTCCAGGAAAGGTTTAGTAAACAGACAATTATTCCATCCAATGTTAAATTTATAAGGTCAAGACTTCATTTGCTCGGTTTTAGATGAAAATATGAACATACAAATAGGTTATCAGTCCAAAGACATGGAGTCAGTCTCCCTGAGGCCTGCAGATGTTTTAATATGGTGAAACTACTCCTTTAAAAATATGTTTTTCAAAAGAAACATTGAACATCTAAAAGTCAAATCACAGTATAAAAGCAGGTGAGCTGGTCATTTTCTGGTGTTTTGTGGTGGAAAACTGAGCAGGTTGAGCGTAACACAGTAATCCTGTTACCCAGAGATACACAGGCTAGAAATGGCAAAAAAAAAGTGTTGTGTGTTAGCTTGCATTCAATTGCAACTTCCTGCTGCACACATCAAGCTTCCATTCCGCCTGTCACAGGGGGATTCATGGCTGAATTAAGATGAAATCGTCAACCCTGTTACGGTCAACCCTGTTACGGTCAACCCTGTTACGGTCAACCCTGCTACTTTATTTGGCACTTAATAAGCCCATACTATAGTCATTTTAACCTCTTGAGATGGGAAAAAAGTGTTTTTGACAACGTTGAACATGTGCTCTTTATGACAGAATCTTCAAATTTGGTGAAATCAAAAGTATTTTTTGACCTGTGTTACACTTCTCAAAAGGCAACGCACGACCCTTTGTGTGACAGCCAGGGACCATTGACCTTTTGAACTACTGTCTACATTCTATAACAATGACAATCTGCAACAATCTGCTGCAGCACACATGATCGAGGTAACTCCAAACCACCAACACGACACATAGTCATTGTTTTCCACTGGCTCAGGGTCTTTTCCACTTAAAGTAGCTAGGGTACTTTTCAATTCGCTAGTCCCAAAAAAATCTCACGAGCCCTCTCCTGCTAGAATGAACAATATGCATCTTCTAGCCATCTATTGATAGGACAGGTGCCTGTCAGTCACAAAGTGAGCGAGGACAGCGAAACTGCTGGTTTGACCATCTGCTGTCTGTCCGCCTCTCGGTACTTGGGTGTGTGTGCTGTGTGCGCTGTGGTAGCAGTTGGATTTCTTTAAATGGAGGGAGAAAGCATGAATTAGCATGTTCCAAATAATTTGGTGATGATAGTCAAAATCCTGTTTTCTGACACTGCAGGGTTTTTCCACAATTAACGGATTCCCGTTTGTATCAGGAATGGTCCACCACCCAAAGGACATCCAGCAAACTTGACACAACTGTGTGGAGCAATGGAGATAACATGGACCAGCATCCTTGTGGAACGCTTTCGACACCTAGTACAGTCCATGCCCCGAAAATATGAGGCTGTTCAGAGGGCAACTGCAAAAATGGGGTGCAACTCAATATTAGGAAGATGTTCCTAATGTTTTGTACACTCCGTGTATGTCCATGGTACTGCATCGGCACTAAAGATCACATTTGTATTTTTGATATGAAGTCCATCAGGACTTTCCAGACAGTGGCGTTAAAGTGAGTGACTCGTCAGTAGCTTACTGTATTGCATCGGTAAGAGAGCTGTTCCTTTGGCTCCCTAATTTACATACTGGTAGGCGTTTTGGTGATTATCTGCCCATAAGTTAGAAAAACGTTCAATGAATATGATGAATCCTCCTCAATGCAGGAACAATAGGTAGGCTCGTGGAGAGAGCCTCACTCTGGTACAAAATATGATAAAAGAAAACTGATTTAGTTGTTTTGAAAGCTAATTTCAAAGATATTGATGTAGGTGTCGACAATGGAGTAGTCAACTACTGTTTTCTGTGTAGCAAAGCCCATGTTTAACACCTGCTTCATTCTTCAATCATACCAAGCCCGTGGTTAGTCAGTCATACCAAGCCCGTGGTTAGTCAGTCATACCAAGCCCATGGTTAGTCAGTCATACCAAGCCCATGGTTAGTCAGTCATACCAAGCCCGTGGTTAGTCAGTCATACCAAGCCCGTGGTTAGTCAGTCATACCAAGCCCGTGGTTAGTCAGTCATACCAAGCCCGTGGTTAGTCAGTCATACCAAGCCCATGGTTAGTCAGTCATACCAAGCCCGTGGTTAGTCAGTCATACCAAGCCCGTGGTTAGTCAGTCATACCAAGCCCGTGGTTAGTCAGTCATACCAAGCCCGTGGTTAGTCAGTCATACCAAGCCCGTGGTTAGTCAGTCATAACAAGCCCGTGGTTAGTCAGTCTTACCAAGCCCGTGGTTAGTCAGTCATACCAAGCCCGTGGTTAGTCAGTCATAACAAGCCCGTGGTTAGTCAGTCTTACCAAGCCCGTGGTTAGTCAGTCATACCAAGCCCGTGGTTAGTCAGTCATAACAAGCCCGTGGTTAGTCAGTCTTACCAAGCCCGTGGTTAGTCAGTCATACCAAGCCCGTGGTTAGTCAGTCATACCAAGCCCGTGGTTAGTCAGTCATACCAAGCCCGTGGTTAGTCAGTCATACCAAGCCCGTGGTTAGTCAGTCTTACCAAGCCCGTGGTTAGTCAGTCATAACAAGCCCGTGGTTAGTCAGTCATAACAAGCCTGTGGTTAGTCAGTCTTACCAAGCCCGTGGTTAGTCAGTCATACCAAGCCCGTGGTTAGTCAGTCATACCAAGCCCGCGGTTAGTCAGTCTTACCAAGCCCGTGGTTAGTCAGTCATACCAAGCCCGTGGTTAGTCAGTCATAACAAGCCCGTGGTTAGTCAGTCATACCAAGCCCGTGATTAGTCAGTCATACCAAGCCCGTGGTTAGTCAGTCATACCAAGCCCGTGGTTAGTCAGTCATACCAAGCCCGTGGTTAGTCAGTCATACCAAGCCCATGGTTAGTCAGCAGAATCTTACAGGTTTCTTTAAAGGCCCAGTACAGTCAGAATTATATGTTTCCTATGTTTTATATCATATTGTACAGCTGATGGAACTAACACTGTAGAAGTATGAAAAAAACATCAGTCCATCCCTACTGGAGCCACGTTTCTCCCTCCTGCTACCCCTTGGCCTGCACGTACACCTTGGTCCACATGCCTCTCCTCATCCCCTATCTGTCTGTCAGCCTGCCAGGAAGGTTACTCTGGTCTCTGTTTACACAACTTTATCTAACTTTATCTTCACTCAACACTACACACACCTAACAGGTCCACAGCTGTACCACACATGACCCAGGGACCAGGAGTCCTCACAAGGATAGTAAAACTAGCTAAATTCGAACAAGTGGGGACATTTCGCTGGTCGCCACAAGGAAAAAGGCTATTTTAGGCTTAGGGGTTAGGTTTAGGCTCAGGGTTACCATTAGGGTTAGGAGTTAAGGATAGGTTTTTCGTATTACGTTTAGGGTTAAATTAAGGGTTAGGTTTAGGGGTTAGGGAAAGTAAGATTTTCAATGGGAATCAATTGTTTGGTTGCCACAGTAATAGTAAAACAAACGTGTGTGCGTGTGTGTGTGTGTGCGTGCGTGTGTAGTCGGGGGGGTGTCGGAGGCTGCTTTTCCATTAAGAAAGGACGATATAATGCTGCAGGATGGTTCTGTCAATACACATGAATGTGAGAGAGGGAGAGAGGAGAGAGAAAGGGGGTGAGAGAGAGCAGTGAAATAAGAAGGAGAGAAAGTGTACCTGGTTAGTATACAGTCACACAATATCTCCATGTAACCTCCATGTAATAAACTGCCCTTTGCCTCAGCTTGACTGTTGTTCTGTGCATTGTATGTATTCCCATAGAGATAAGTACTAGTCATATCTATGTGTATTCCATGGAGGTAAATGAGTTGGCTGTATTCCATGAAGCCTCTGTTGTTAACCCTGGACAAATAGCCGCGTTTGACCACTGGGTGGCTCAGATACTAGGACCAAGAGGAGGAGATGTGATACAGTATGAACACAAAAGCACCCCTGTGAAATAACGTCAGCGTTAGAGCCATGCATTATTCCTCATCATTTCATCCTTTGATGTGTCACACATACCTTAATAGAAAATGTAAGTAAAAGTGAAAGTCACCCAGTAAAATACTAATTGAGTAAAAGTATAAAAGTATCTGGTTTTAAATATACTTAAATACAAGTAAATACTATACATACAATTCCTTATATTAAGCAAACCCCAAAAAATTACCGACAGCTAGGGGCACACTCCAACACTCAGACATCACAAACGCAGTATTTGTGTTTAGTAAGTCCGCCAGATCAGAGGCAGTAGGGATGACAACGCGTTATATGGATAGGTGAGTGAATTGGGCCATATTTAAATATATATATATATATATATATATATTTCACCTTTATTTAACCAGGTAGGCCAGTTGAGAACAAGTTCTCATTTACAACTGCTACCTGGCCAAGATAAAGCAAAGCAGTGCGACAAAAACAACAACACAGAGTTACACATGGGATAAACAAACATACAGTCAATAACACAATAGAAAAAAATCTATATACAGTGTGTGCAAATGTAGTAAGTTTGGTTGAGCATTCGAAGTGTAACGAGTACTTTTGGGTTTCAGGGAAAATGTATGGGAGTAAAAAGTACATACAGTACCTTCAGAAAGTATTCACATCCCTTGACTTGATTAAATGTAGATTTTGTGTCTCTGGCATACACACAATACCCCGTAACGTCAAAGTGGAATGATCTTTTTAATTTTTTTTACAAATGAATTAAAAATGAAAAGCTGAATCATCTTGAGTCAATAACTATTCAATCGTTTGTTATGGCAATGTCAAAATGTACTTCAAAATGTATCTCAAGACCTGAAAATGATTGTCTAGCAATGATAAACAACCAATTTGACGGAGCTCGAATAATTTTTAAAGAATAATGGCCAAATGTTGTACAATCCAGGTGTGGAAAGCTCTTAGAGACTTACCCAGAAAGACACACAGCTGTAATCACAGCCAACGGTGCATCTACAAATTATGGACTCAGGGGTGTGAATACTTATGTAAATTAGGTATTTCAGTATTTCATTTTCAATGCACTTGCAAACATTTCTAAAAACATGTTTTCACTTTGTCATTATGGGTTATTGTGTGTAGATGGGTGATAAAACATAATATTTCATCCATTTTGAATTCAGGCTGTAACAACAAATTGTGAATAAATGAAGGGGTATGAATACTTTCTGAAAGCACTATATTTTCGTTAGGAATGTAGTGGAGTAAAAGTAAAAGTAAAAAATAGGAATGGTAAAGTCAACTACAGACACCCCCCCCCCCAAAACTACTTAAGTAGTACTTCAAAGTATGTTTACACTCAACTTTACACCACGGGGTACCACTGATATGATCCAACGATCATACTACAGAATATTATTTGAATCCTCTCCCAGAGCCCTGTGTGTCTCTTGATTTTAGGGAGCATGGTGTGGAATGTAAATCAGTGACAACGTGCAGGGTTTCATCAGACGCATGATAGCTCAGTTCCATAGCAGTAATACGTCTGTTATATTAACTGTGTGACTGCGTCTCTGTAACAAGCTTCCCAAATCAGAGTCTGCAGCGGTGTGATTCACGCCTCGGACAAAACGCTGTCTGTCTGTGTTGTTCAGTTAGACAAACAGTTTTGGCACCTCATCATTTTCTATTTTCGTCACTGCATTACCCCACTAGTTCAGGATGAGAGAGACAAGCCGTACTCAGCGTGAAAAGAATATCTGCCTTTTTTGACATTTTGTGTATGTGAGCGAGAGTGTGTGTTTGGGGGGCAGTGATGTCATAACTGGAAGAGGGAGCGAGGGGAGGGGAGGCTAGTGGGCTGACTTCTCCCTCGGTGTCTCTGCTTCCCCAGCCAGCCCAGAGTAACACCCAGCCTGCCTCACTGCTAGAGACTACTACACAGTGGGCTCTTCAGAGCACAACACACTCTCACACAAACACAGCGGCGAAAACACACACACAGGTGCTCCGGACCAGCTGTCCTTTGTAAAGCAGTAGATTCCAGCAGTTTTTTTTATCTGTCTGAACGGTGCAGAGAGGAGTGAGAATGCCTTCACGAAGCCTAGACTGTGATATCTCTGTCCTCATCGCCTGTGTGGTGGACGTTGAGGTGTTCACCAGTCAGGAGGTCAAGGTAGGACAAGATACACATACACACTCTTAGAAGGCAGCACAGAACATACTTCACACACACTTCAGAAGACAGGTTTAGAATTTGAGTTTGGGTTCTATGGGTTTGCCTAGGCTTCTTAAAAAACTATATTCATCTGTATGCATTCTGTATGTACTCATCTGTATGCATTCTGTATGTACTCATCTGTATGCATTCTGTATGTACTCATCTGTATGCATTCTGTATGTATTCATCTGTATGTACTCATCTGTATGCGTTCTGTATGTATTCATCTGTATGCATTCTGTATGTACTCATCTGTATGCATTCTGTATGTACTCATCTGTATGCATCCTGTATGTAATGAGCTGTATGCATTCTGTATGTACTCAGCTGTATGCATTCTGTATGTACTCATCTGTATGCAGAATTTTGTGCTTTAAGTCTAAGATTGCTGTAAAACTACTCTCAGGTTGTGTCTAAGACAGAACTGTTGTACAGTACTATTGTTTTGTCCCTTCACCAGACGACTAGAAGATAAGACACCATGTCAATGTAAAGTAGCATTGATCCCATATTCATAGCACGCAATGACAACATCAAGCTTGTGACTCTACTAACTGGTTTGATGTATTTGCAGTTTGTTTTGGTTGTGATGAGTACATATAGAATGCATACAGAATATGGGACCAAATACTTAACTTTTGTCTACATTGATACACTATAAGTAAATTAGCCCAAATACTTTAAAGGCATACTGCGATATTTGGGTAGGGTAGGCAGCCAGGGTAGGCAGCCAGGGTAGGCAGCCAGGGTAGGATGTCAGGGTAGGCAGCCAGGGTAGGCAGCCAGGGTAGGCAGCCAGGGTAGGCTGTCAGGGTAGGCAGCCAGGGTAGGCAGCCAGGGTAGGCTGTCAGGGTAGGCAGCCAGGGTAGGCAGCCAGGGTAGGCAGCCAGGGTAGGGGTCAGGGTAGGCAGCCAGGGTAGGCAGCCAGGGTAGACAGCCAGGGTAGGCTGTCAGGGTAGGCAGCCAGGGTAGGCAGCCAGGGTAGGCAGCCAGGGTAGGCTGTCAGGGTAGGCAGCCAGGGTAGGCTGTCAGGGTAGGCAGCCAGGGTAGGCAGCCAGGGTAGGCAGCCAGGGTAGGTTTGTCAGGGTAGGCAGCCAGGGTAGGCAGCCAGGGTAGGCTGTCATTGTAAATAAGCATTTGCTCTTAACTGACTTGTGTAATTAAATCAAGGTTAAATAAAAGTAAAGTATGAAGGAAGTTAGAGGTATTTCCACAAGCCAATGTTAGTGCAATGAATGGAAGTCTACAGGTACGCTAACAAATGGAGGGGAGTTTGTGCACAACAAAGCTTTGACATATTATGCATATATAGTATTGTCTGAAGGCACTGCATGAAGTTTAATTTGACTTCTAACACAGGGAACTCAGTCGGGGTCTCAACTTACTGTTGAGAGTTAGAATAATAGAATACAATTTCGAAATCTGGTTGTGCATCAGCAGTCACTCGGTTGTTTTTTTGATTGGTAAGTTAGTCTAGTGACCAGCTATCTGACCGTGGTAATTGATCCTCAGTTATCATAATAAAAACTGCCAACATGGCAAAATTTGTAGAATTGTATGAAATTAGTTATAAAATTGCTAAATCTTCTCTAACATGGCAAAATGTGTAGAATTGCAGGAAATTAACTTTGAAACTATTTTTTTTCTCAGGTCAGCCGTTAAAATATTTTCCACGAGCCATTGCGGCCCCTCGGGATGAGTTCTGTTTTTTGTGTTTTTTTTGTGGCCCCCACCCCCATCAAAGTTGCCAATCCCTGATCTAACACATCAGCCTTTTTACTATTACTTTGATTAGATATGTGTCGGGAAAATTATGGTTTTAGGATGAAGTGTGTTGGACTTGCACTGCAAGATGCTGCAGCTTTGTTCTCCTTTTTCTCAACTGTTCATCATTTACTTGCATAAGACGCAAACACAAACACGTGTCTGTAAGTGGAGCGTACGTCATCGCACCACACTCACAATCCATTCATAAAACCCCCCTGATGTGCTACTCCAATGCAACACACCTTGGACAGACTGAATCTCACTGGGGAGCCTGAACTCTCTCTCACACACACACACACACACACACACACACACACACACACACACTAACTAACTACCAGAGATCTAACTACACTACACACAGCCTCACACAAATCTACATTATCTAAACACAGCTCACAGACTTGGGTCTCTGGGTGAACAAATTAATTCTGTGAAAATGGGGATGAAATGTTAAGATTGCATGTACCAAATCTGGGAGAAAAAAACAACAGACTGCAGTTATTGGATTACAGTGCATTGACCCAAAAATAGGAAAGGAGGATCAGTCTGAGTAATCATTAATCCTCCCATCACATCCACATGTTTAATGTTTAATTAATCACTGTCTACTGCTCGGCTGCTCTGGTCTGGCTGCCATCCTCTCCACCATCTTCATTCTAGAATATAGAAGATTCTGGAATTCAGACTATCCTCTAATAGAAGATGAGGCAGTGAGAGACTGAAGAGATGAGGTTATGATTTGAGTGAGGGTTAACGCTTGGCTGGCACTAGGTATAATGAATAGCTAATGTTCAGACCTGGTGATTGGTCAGATGGACAGATGAACAGAGAGACTGACGGAGGGACAGGTAGACAGACATACATTTGTTATTATACATTTTGCCAGGCTTCCATATTCCTGCTGCCACAAAAACAAATGAATATGGAGTGATGTACAGTCGTGGCCAAAAGTTTTGAGAATGACACAAATATACATTTTCACAAAGTTTGCTGCTTCAGTGTCTTTAGATATTTTTGTCAGATGTTACTATGGAATACTGAAGTATAGCTTTTATTAACAATTACATGAAGTTGATGCAAAGAGTCAATATTTGCAATGTTGACCCTTCTTTTTCAAGACCTCTGCAATCCGCCCTGGAATGCTGTCAATTAACTTCTGGGCCACATCCTGACTGATGGCAGACCATTCTTGCATAATCAATGCTTGGAGTTTGTCAGAATTTCTGGGTTTTTGTTTGTCCACCCGCCCCTTGAGGATTGACCACAAATTCTCAATGGGATTAAGGTCAGGGGAGTTTCCTGGCCATGGACCCAAAATATCAATGTTTTGTTCCCCGAGCCACTTTGCCTTATGGCAAAGTGCTCCATCATGCTGGAAAAGGCATTGTTCGTCACCAAACGGTTCCTGGATGATTGGGAGAAGTTGCTCTCCGAGGATGTGTCGGTACCATTCTTTATTCATGGCCTTTATTCGTGGCTGTGTTCTTAGGCAAAATTGTGAGTGAGGCCACTCCCTTGGCTGAGAAGCAACCCCACACATGAATGGTCTCAGGATGCTTTACTGTTGGCATGACACAGGACTGATGGTAGTGCTCACCTCGTCTTCTCCGGACAAGCTTTTTTCCGGATGCCCCAAACAATCAGAAAGGGGATTCATCAGAGAAAATGACTTTACCCCAGTCCTCAGCAGTCCAATCCCTGTACCTTTTGCAGAATATCAGTCTGTCCCTGATGTTTTTCCTGGAGAGAAGTGGCTTCTTTGCTGCCCTTCTTGACACAAGGCAATCCTCCAAAAGTCATCGCCTCACTGTGTGTGCAGATGCACTCACACCTGCCTGCTGCCATTCCTGAGCAAGCCTGTACCGGTGGTGCCCCGATCCCGCAGCTGAATCAACTTTAGGAGACGGTCCTGGCGCTTGCTGGACTTTCTTGGGCGTCCTGTGCGATCTTACTGGCAGCAATATCCTTGCCTGTGAAGCCCTTTTTGTGCAAAGCAATGATGATGGCACGTGTTTCCTTGCAGGTAACCATGAGGAAGAACAATGATTCCAAGCACCACCCTCCTTTTAAAGCTTCCAGTCTGTTATTCGAACTCAATCAGCATGACAGAGTGATCTCCAGCCTTGTCCTCGTCAACACTCACACCTGTGTTAACGAGAGAATCACTGACATGATGTCTGCTGGTCCTTTTGTGGCAGGGCTGAAATGCAGTGGAAATGTTTTTGGGGGATTCAGTTAATTTGCATGACAAAGAGGGATTTTGCAATTAATTGCAATTCATCTGATCACTCTTCATAACATTCTGGAGTATATGCAAATTGCCATCATACCAACTGAGGCAGCAGACTTTGTGAAAATTAATATTTGTGTCATTCTCAAAACTTTTGGCCACGACTCTAAGCTGCCCAGTGACGCGAGCCTACCTGATCGGCTTAATGCCTTTTATGCTCACTTCTAGACAAGCAACACTGAAGCATGCATGAAGCGCACCAGCTGTTCCAGACGACTGTGTGATCACGCTCTCCGTAGCCGATGTGAGCAAGACCTTTTAACAGGTCAAGGAAGGATTACCAGGACGTGTACTCAGAGCATGCGCAAGTGTCTTCACTGACATTTTCAACCTCTCCCTGACCGAGTCTGTAATACCTACATGTTTCAAGCAGATCACCATAGTCCCTGTGCCCAAGAAAGCAACGGTAACATGCCTAAATGACTACTACCCTCACGTCGGTAGCCATGAAGTGCTTTGAAAGGCTGGTCATGACTCACATCAAAACCATCATCCCGGAAACCCTAGACCCACTCCAATTTGTATACCGCCCCAACAGATCCACAGATGATGCAATCTCAATCACACTCCACACTGCCCTTTCCCACCTGGACTAAAGGAACACCTATGTGAGAATGCTGTTCATTGACTACAGCTCAGCATTCAACACCACAGTGCCTACAAAGCTCATCACTAAGCTAAGGACCCTGAGACTAAACACCTCCCTCTGCTGCCCCAAGGTGGTAAGGGTAGGCAACAACACATCTGCCACGCTGATCCTCATCACAGGGCCTCCTCAGGGGTGCATGCTTAGTCCCCTCCTGTACTCCCTGTTCACCTACGACTGCATGGCCAAGCATGACTCCAACATCATCATTAAGCTTGCTGACGGCTTCTACCCCCAATCCATAAGACTGCTGAATAATTAATCAAATGGCCACATGGACTATTTGCATTGACCATTGACACCCCCCCCCCCCCCCTTTGTTTTTACATTACTGCTACTGTATACCGGTACCCCCTGACTCCCGAGTGGTGCCGCGGTCTAAGGCACTGCATCTCAGTGCAAGAGGCGTCCCTGCAGTCTCTGGTCGAATCCAGGCTGCATCACATTTGCCGTGATTGGGAGTCCCAAAGGGCGACACACAATTGGCCCAGCGTCGTCTGGGTTTGCCCGGGGTAGGCCGTCATTCTAAATAAGAATTTGTTCTTAACTGACTTGCCTAGATAAATACAATTATTGTTATTTTATTGTGTTACTTTTTATTTAGATTTTTTTTACTTTTTAGTTTATTTAGTAAATATTTCTGCATTGTTGGTTAAGGGCTTGTAAGTAACCATTTCACGGTAAGGTTGTTGTATTCGGCGCATTTGACAAATAAAATGTGATTTGATGATTTGATTTGATTATGGTTTTGTTTTGTATTTTTTAAATGTGTATACAAGAGCATGTTTACACTCTACAGCCTGACATGTGACTGGTCGATGGTGTTGTTGACCATGACCTCTCTCTCCCTCCTCTTCCTAATTTTTCTCCCTTTCTCTCCTTCCTTCCTTCCTCCCTCTCTCCCCTCCCCCACATGTGTATGTTTATAATGAGTTGTTTTGACACTGTCCTTAAATAACTGGGTTAAAGTTTCAGGCTGATGTTTATTTGTGTTTTGTTTGGGTTACTGTACTGTGGGTGAATGAGCACAAACACTATATTCCTAACAGTAAATGCTATCATTACTGAAGTAATTGCTGTGGAAACTTATGACAGTATGTGAGGTCATGTCATGGCAGGGATTTGGGTTAATAACTGTGTAGATTCGGGTTGGAGCGCAGGTCAGGTTCACTGGCAGGTTAGAACTGTCTGATTTAACAACATGGTTATGAGGATGTCACCATTTCTGTTTGTTCCTCTCTTGATCAAACTATTCCTATGATGCAAAGAGGTGCATTCAACATAATTCCAATTCAGCCCGTGTATTAAGAATTTTGATTTTGATTTCAAGCATTCATATCGGTTTCTTTTAGAATATACAGTACTCTAGGTTGTGTCACGTATTCCGTATTCCTCATTCTGTGCAACAGTTCCAGAGGTCTACATCACCGGCCTCTAGGCATCACTGAACTGTCTCATTACGCACACCTGATTCCAAATTCCCGATTAGTAATTGTATATACAGTATGTGCCGTCTGTTCACCATTGGCTGGTCGGTTATTGTTCCCATGTCTGTTGGTCTGTCAGTACATGTGCTTTGTTGTTTCGGCTTTTGTGCTGAGTGTATTGTGCACTTGTTATTACAAACACATCCAAGTGTTCGGCGCCCGGGGAACAGTGGGTCAACTGCCCAACTGACCCTGAACAAAGTGGGGGTCAAAATTAAAAGTAGCAGTCAGTGTCTGGTGTGGCCACCAGCTGCATTAAGTACTGTAGTGCATCTCCTCCTCATGGACTGCACCAGATTTGCCAGTTCTTGCTGTGAGATGTTACCCCACTCTTCCACCAAGGCATCTGCAAGTTCCTGGACATTTCTAGGGGGAATGGCCCTAGCCCTCAACCTCCGATCCAACAGGTCCCAGACGTGCTCAATGGGATTGAGATCTGGGCTCTTCGCTGGCCATGGCAGAACACTGACATTCCTGTCTTGCAGGAAATCATGCACAGAATGAGCAGTATTGCTGGTGGCATTGTCATGCTTGAGGATCATGTCAGGATGAGCCTGTAAGAAGGGTACCACATGAAAGAGGAGGATGTCTTCCCTGTAATGCACTGCGCTGAGATTGCCTGCAATGACAACAAGCTCAGTCCGATGATGCTGTGACACACCGCCCCAGACCATGACGGACCCTCCACCTTCAAATCGATCCCGCTCCAGAGTAGAGGCCTTGGTGTAACGCTCATTCCTTCTACGATAAACGCGATTCTAACCATCCCCCCTGGTGAGACAAAACCGCGACTCGTCAGTGAAGAGCACTTTTTGCCAGTCCTGTCTGGACCAGCGACGGTGGGTTTGTGCCCATAGGCAACGTTGTTACCGGTGATGTCGGGTGAGGACCTGCCTCTGGGTGGGTTTGTGCCCATAGGCAACGTTATTACCGGTGATGTCGGGTGAGGACCTGCCTCTCTTGCGGACAGTCTGATCACTGATTGAGAGATTGTGTGGGCAGTTGGGCAATTGTTGTTGCCATCCTGTACCTGTCCCGCAGGTGTGCTGTTCGGATGTACCGATCCTGTGCAGGTGTTGTTACACGTGGTCTGCCACTGCGAGGATGATCTGCTGTCTGTCCTGTCTCCCTGTATCAAATCAAATCAAATGTATTTATATAGCCCTTCGTACATCAGCTGATATCTCAAAGTGCTGTACAGAAACCCAGCCTAAAACCCCAAACAGCAAGCAATGCAGGTGTAGAAGCACGGTGGCTAGGAAAAACTCCCTAGAAAGGCCGAAACCTAGGAAGAAACCTAGAGAGGAACCAGGCTATGTGGGGTGGCCAGTCCTCTTCTGGCTGTGCCGGGTGGAGATTATAACAGAACATGGCCAAGATGTTCAAATGTTCATAAATGACCAGCATGGTCGAATAATAATAAGGCAGAACAGTTGAAACTGGAGCAGCAGCACAGTCAGGTGGAAGTTGAAACTGGAGCAGCAGCATGGCCAGGTGGACTGGGGACAGCAAGGAGTCATCATGTCAGGTAGTCCTGGGGCATGGTCCTAGGGCTCAGGTCAGTTGAAACTGGAACAGCAGCATGGCCAGGTGGACTGGGGACAGCAAGGAGTCATCATGTCAGGTAGTCCTGGGGCATGGTCCTAGGGCTCAGGTCCTCCGAGAGAGAGAAAGAAAGAGAGAAGGAGAGAATTAGAGAACGCACACTTAGATTCACACAGGACACCGAATAGGACAGGAGAAGTACTCCAGATATAACAAACTGACCCCAGCCCCCCGACACATAAACTACTGCAGCATAAATACTGGAGGCTGTAGCGCTGTCTTAGGCGTCTCACAGTACGGACATTGCAATATATTGCCCTGGCCACATCTGCAGTCCTCATGCCTCCTTGCAGCATGCCTAAGGCACGTTCACGCAGATGAGCAGGGACCCTGGGCATCTTTCTTTTGGTGTTTTTCAGAGTCAGTAGAAAGGCCTCTTTGGTGTCCTAAGTTTTCATAACTGTGACCTTAATTGCCTACCGTCTGTAAGCTGTTAGTGTCTTAACGACCGTTCCACAGGTGCATGTTCATTCATTGTTTATGGTTCATTGAACAAGCATGGGAAATAGTGTTTAAATCCTTTACAATGAAGATCTGTATTTTTACAAATTATCTTTGAAAGACATGGTCCTGAAAAAGGGACGTTTATATGCACTGAGCTTGACTGATGCTTTAAGCGCACTGTTTAATTAAATAATTAAGACACAAATGACTAGAGGGAGTCCGACTGCAATTGATTTGATTGTTCCGAGCCAGTCTCAGACTTACTGAGCTGTGTTCCAAAAAATGACAGTGAGTGACTGTTTGACTAGCACCCATTGTCTCCCTCTCCTCCCTGCTGCAGCAACCACCACAGAGCATCAACAGTGTTTACCACGCTGTCCGTGTTGCTGAAGCTGAAACATAATTGCCGCCACTTCTGACTGAATAGTTATGTCACCGAATTCACTCATTTGTTTAGGAAAACATTCCCTATTCCCCCAACCCTTGCCCTCTTTACGCTGTATGTCCACCAAATGTGCATGAGTTTTGCCGTTTGTTTTATTTCATGGATGTCAAGTCCTTTTTTTCCGTACCTGATGCACATGTGCTTTGCAAGGCTGCAGAAAGGTTTGCAGCACGGAGAAAGTTATTTTCGCTGTCTCTGGGTTCCCTGCCGTGTTCGACCAAAGCACCCATTGCTACCGGGACCTCCATGCTAAAAATGCTGCATGGAGACACATCGCCAATACGATTGGATTACCTGGTCAGTTGAATGTGAAATAATTAGCTGGAAAGTGGAAGCTAGGTGCTGGCAATTTCTTAGCTAAGCTATCTAGCAAAATGGGTAGCTTTGTAGTTAGATCGCTAGCTAACTAACTGGCTTGACTGTTTAGGAACTTCCGTTTGTACCACTGCACGGTAAAGCAACGCACAAGTGGAAAATATTCCACAGAATGCACTGCAACCTAGTGCAACATCCCCAAAACAGCTTTGCTGACTGCTCCATTGACAATGAATGACTTCTATCGGAACACAAAGAGTTTGACACATCTGGTGGACATGAGGCTTTACGTGACACATGTAGCCTATGCATCGCATACACGTGACCCATAGGGCCTGACCTATAGCATATCATAATCACATCAATAAACTGGTTTTAACAAACTCTGAACACTGTAACACATGTGACAGCAAAATAGATGTAGAGGACGTGACAAACTCGAAATGAGGAATGTTTACTGGTTGCTCCGGAGGTAAAGGGGAAGTCAGATGTGTGGAATACATTTGTCAATTATGTGTTCCAAACAGGTGCTATTAAATTACAATATAATTTTTCTGACGTTTGGAACAATGTAAACAACACAAAATAAATTATAAGCGTACCAGAGAGTCTGTGGTAACATTTTTTTGGTAAAGCCTTTATTATAGCAATGAATAAATACAGTTGCATTCATTCATGAATGCAATTTCCGAAATGGAACAATTTATTATTGTTTACGCTAATTATTCAAGGGTCACTTTGTGATTTTATTTTAAAACTAAAATGCTTGATTTCATTTCAAATCATGAATGACTCGTATGCTGTGTAATGACATGAACAAATTAATGTTTGATACAGTCCTGTAGCCTATTTAAGAATTGAAATATAGGCCTAAGTAAGTTACGGTATTAAGTCTAAACAGGATGTGCTCTTAGGCTGCTATACTCACCCTACTAATGATAGTGACATGATTCATTATTATGATAATGATGATCATAACAATGTTAGTAATAATAACAATAAGGAGATAAAGAAAAGGGAGGGTTATTATTTTTACAAATATTATTTTGGACTATTTGGAACAGTGTAAACAACACAAAATAAATTATAAATAATACCAGATGCTGTTCTTACAGGTAAAGCCTTTATTACAGCATAGCAAAGATTAAAAACAGCTGAAATTGTGAAATTGTTTATCCGACTTGTGTCACCCCTAGTACACTCTATAACTGGGTTCTCTGTTTAGTTAGGTGTTAAATGAACTCTAAATCTGGCCAGATGACGCTATCGGCACACTTTATTACAGCACATTATGATTGGTCAGGCTTTATGTAGAGATGGGACTTTTACCCAACCACTGCATTGTGTTAGAAATAGATGCAGTGTCTCTGCCAGGTTATGGGTGGGAAGACCTGAGATACACTTTCTCTTTATAATAACATTCCTAACTTCTACATTTCAGCCCCCTTTCTCTCTGTTCCTTTCTCCTTTGAAATAAATCTTTCCATTCCAGTTCTAATGGGCCACTTGTTACATTTCTCCTCTAAGATGGAAAATCACATGACAGTAAAATGACTGGATGAATGGTGGATGTTATCAACTATCCTCCCTCCCCTACGAGCCTGCTGTGTGAGACTTGGTTTTAACGTGACATCAGAGGTTAGGAGTTATATTTGGCTGGAGGTCAAAGTTCAGCATGAAAAGAACAATCTGAGAGCAGTCTGGATGCGTTTAAGATGAATGACGGTGTTGTTCTCCTAAAGGAAGAGAGAACATAAAAAATACTTTCTTCTGGTTTCTGTTTATTTTAGTGCCTGTAATCCATCTTCTACTACATTTGTCTGTATGTGCTTACAGCCTGTGTTGCTAAAGTTGACATTCATCTGTTGATAAGTCAAAAGTGACTCTGGTTTAATGTGCTCCTCTCCCTTTCTCCTCTCTTCTCTGTTTCTTTCCCCTTCCCTTTCCCCTCTCCTCCTCTTGTTAATACATGCCAGTAAGTGAACAGTGAACTGTAAACATGCCCGCCTGGCTTCGGTATCGTACCACTGTAATTACTTAAAAACTCACACGCACACCACACCGCCTCAAAGGGGGTTGTGGGAAAAACACCGCACTTTGGATCACTTCTGTTCATTCCTCTATTACGGACCCTATTTTACCTTGTACTGCTATTCCACTGCAGAGCTGTTGTGTTCCTATTCGATTTTGCCTGAGTGGGAGTTTCTCATGCTGATAAGGAGCTGTCTGTCCTGTCCTCCTTAGTGCTGCTGGTTTCCTCTAGTCTTGATAGATCTGTGTGTTCCTCAAGAAGAGGTGTCACCACAGAAAGGTCAAATTGAGTGGCCCTCTGTCACTCACTCAGCCTATTTATAGATGTTCTGTTATCCTTATTGTGGGTGGGCTTCACTATAACAATACAGGGGGATGTGTGTGTGTGTTTTGGTGTCGGTGTGTGTGTGTGTGTGTGTTCTCTGAGTGTAACACTCAGTGGTAATTTCATGCTTTACTGGGCTGTACTCGTAGACGTTAGAGTGACTGGATGTTTATAAACCAGGGGCTGCTGCTTGGCCGATCCCAAGGCTTCCTACACAAAAACAAATGATTTTCTCAGTCCGTCTCTTTGTTTTTCTTACATGCATTTGACCTTCCTCCCCCAAACCCTGAAATGTGATGCTGTCAACACAAGTACTCCAAAGAGCCACTTAGCTCCACCAGTTGTCATTAGTCTTGTTGTACAATGACAAAAGATGTAGTGTACATCCAGTGTTCTCGGAATCACAGTCGTAATGAACTAAAACACTGTTAGCAAACACAGTCGACCGCGGTGTTATTCGGTCTTCACTCATCTCTCCCACTGTCTGTCCCTGTTAGCTGCAACACCACCAAACCAACATCCCCTCCCATTTTACTCTCATCTGGAGCACTTTGCTTCATTAGGATATTTATATCCATAATTAGAGCAAATAAACTGGAACACAGTTGAATAGATTTCAGAATGGGCCCCTCCATCTTGACATTTGGTTTGAATGGCCTGACTGCTGCAAACACCAGATGGTAATGATGAGGATGTTCACTGTTCACCGTTTCAGCTTTCTAGTTTCTAAGGGCACTTAAAGCCATCAGACACCCACACCAACAGGCTGTTCTCTGCTAACACTGCTGTTATGTGTGCGTGTGCATGCGTGTGTGTGCATGTAGGAATGTGTCTTGTGTATGAGACTGAGATTTGTCATGGCCCGAGAGAGAGAGAGAGAGAGAGAGAGAGAGAGAGAGAGAGAGAGCTAGCTAGCTAGCTAGCTTGCTTACATTCACACAGGACACCGGATAAGACAGAAGAAATACTCCAGATATAACAGACTGACCCTAGCCCCCCGACACATAAACTATTGCATCATAAATACTGGAGGCTGAGACAGGAGGCCCCGTCCGACGATACCCCCGGACAAGGCCAAACAGGCAGGATATAACCCAAACCACTTTGCCAAAGCACAGCCCCCACACCACTAGAGGGATATCTTCAACCAGGAAGGCCCTCACACTGACAACGTTTCAATCTGAAGCCGATCTTGGTCAGGTCAAACAGTCTGTGTGTTCACAACCCAAAATATAAACATTTCACCTCACATGACCATTACGCACATGACGCGTGGTGGTTGTGGAATCAATTTAATCAATTTGTGTGCATCGTCAATCATAATTAATGAAGGAGAGGTACATATGGTCACAAAGGATTAAATATGTACAAATATGCCTGAGTTAAAACCTAGGCAACAGAGAAAAAGATTCTGTTGGAAACTGAAATACCTGCCCATATGACCATTACGTTGTCACGCCTTGGTCATTGTATTTTGTGTTTTCGTTATATATTTGGTCAGGCCAGGGTGTGACAGGGGTTTATGTTATTGTATTACGTATTGGGGTTTGTAGTATTTGGGATCTCGGCTGATTAGGGGTGTTGTATAGGCTTGGCTGCCTGAAGCGGTTCGCAATCAGAGTCAGGTGATTCACGTTGTCTCTGATTGGGAACCGTATTTAGGTAGCCTGAGTTCGCTTTGTATTTCGTGGGTGATTGTTCCTGTCTCTGTGTAGTGTTCACCAGATAGGCTGTATTAGGTTTCACGTTCCGTTTGTTGTTTTTTGTATTTATTAGTTATTTCATGTATCGTCACCTTTTTTCATTAAAATCATGAGTAACCACCACGCTGCATTTCGGTCCGACTCTCTTTCAACAAACGAAGAACGCCGTTACAGAATCACCCACCACATACGGACCGAGCAGCGTGTTAACAGGCAGCAGCGAAGGGAGGACGTTATGGACAGCAATGGCATGGAGTATACGACGTGGGAAGAAATTGACAGGTGGGCGGCCGACCCAGAGAGAGTGCAGGAGCCTGCCTGGGATTCGCTGGAGCAGTGTGAAGAGGGCTATAGGCGAATGGAGTCGAAAAGGAAAACACGGCGGCGCAGAGCGAAAACCGAAAGTAACCCCCAAATATTTATTGGGGGAGGGCTCAGAGAGAGAGTGGCTGAGTCAGGAGTCAGACCTGAGCCAACTCTCCCGGTTAATCGTGAAGAGCAGCTGCAGTGGGAGAGGCTGCACCACCTGGAGAAATGGACATGGGAAGAAGAACTGGACGGTAAAGGACCCTGGGCTCAGCCTGGTGAATATCGCCGCCCCAATGAGGAAAATAGAGGCGGAAAAGCGGAGAGGCGCTGGTATGAGGAAGCAGCACGGCGACGCGGAGCAAAAACTGAAAAGCAGCCCCAAAAATGTATTGGGGGGGGGGCTCAGAGGGAGAGTGGCTGAGTCAGGAGATAGACCTGAGCCAACTCTCCCTGTTTATCGTGAGGAGCCAAGGAGGAGACCAGAACCAGATCCGGTGTTGGAGGTGAGCGAAACAGAGACTGTGAAGGAGTTCATGGGGAAATTGGAGGAGAGAGAAATGAGGGAGTTGCTGTGTTGGTGCTTTTTGCATGGGATTCGCCCGACGGAACGTGTTGGGGATTTGATGGCACCTGGGTTAGCGCTCCATACTCGTCCTGAGGTGCGTGTTAGTCAGCTGGTGAAGTTGGTGCTAGCCTCACGCACCAGGCCTCCTGTGCACATCCCTAGCCTTGCACGTCCTGTGCCAACACTGCTCTCAAGATCTCCAGTACGCCTTCACGGTCTAGCCCATCCTGTGCCACCTCCACACTCCAGTCCTCCGGTAGCAGCTCCCCGTACCAGGCTTCCTGTGCGTGTCCTCGATCCAGTACCACCAGTTCCAGCACCACGCACCAGGCCTTCAGTGCGCCTCGCCTGTTCAGCGCTGTCGGAGCCTTTCACCTCTCCTGCGCTGCCGGAGTCTCTCGCCTGTTCAGCGCAGCCAGCGCTTTTCTCCTCTCCTGCGCTGCTGGAGTCTCCCGCCTGTTTAGCGCAGCTAGAGCCTTTCTCCTCTCCTGCGCTGCCGGAGTCTCCCGCCTGTTCAGCGCAGCCAGCGCTTTTCTCCTCTCCTGCGCTGCTGGAGTCTCCCGCCTGTTTAGCGCAGCCAGAGCCTTTCTGTCTGTAAGGAGCTGCCAGTTTGCAAGGAGCTGCCAGTCAGCACGGAGCCGCCAGAGCTGTCAGTCTGTAAGAAACCGCCAGAGCTGTTAGCCTATATGGAGCAGCCAGTGCCGCCAGTCTGCCCAGCGCCGCCAGTGCCGCCAGTCTGCCCAGCGCCGCCAGTGCCGCCAGGCTGCCCAGCGCCGCCAGTGCCCCCAGTCTGCCCAGCGTCGCCAGTCTGCCCAGCGTCGCCAGTCTGCCCAGCATCGCCAGTCTGCCCAGCACCGCCAGTCTGCCCAGCGTCGCCAGTCTGCCCAGCGTCGCCAGTCTGCCCAGCGTCGCCAGTCTGCCCAGCGCCGCCAGTCTGCCCAGCGTCGCCAGTCTGTCAGGATCAGTTAGATCCACCAGTCAGCCAGGATCCACCAGTCTGCCAGGATCCGCCAGAACTGCCAGTCAACCAGAATCTTCCAGATCTGCTAGTCAACCAGAATCTTCCAGATCTGCTAGTCAACCAGAATCTTCCAGATCTGCTAGTCAACCAGAATTCAACAAACGAAGAACGCCGTTACATACGTGCAGATATAATTACAGTGACCTATTTCAAAAACAGCTTGTGTACCTCTAAGAATTTGATGTCAATGAGTTGGGCACAGGCTATAGAAAGTTATAGAAAACCGAACGTATATGTAATGTGCAAAATGACCAAGTGAAGACCTGAAGACAAATCAACATAGCATATTCACGTAAGAAATGGTCTGATATCAAACCCTTGGTTCAGACCTTTAGGAGACATGGTGGACAAACAGTGAATCCAATACAGTTCTCTTCTCGGTAATAGATTATCAGTACCCCCCCTTCTCTCTTCGAAGGCTTAACATGTTCCATACCAGTGTATCTCAGAGAGCTGATGTTGTGACGAGCCTCCATGAAATGCGCAGCCACAGGGTTTCTCTGATCAAGGGTCCTGATATTACTCCTGAGATCTGCTATCCTTGTTTTCAGAGCTCCTTTAGTTTTCCCTACGTAGCATAGACCACACACATGATCAGGTATACCACATTATTTGGTAGGACACATGATGACCTTGCAGGTGATTGAACGTTGTGTGTTTGTTCGTCACGTTTCAATGGGAACATCGGCCACATTTGTAATTACCGTCGAGCTCATTGTCTAGGAAGGTGCTACGTGTCACGGGTGGAATATCAGACCTCACCACCCCTTGACTGAAGCTGAGAGCGTGTCTGAAGGCTCACCCGCTGGGATCTTTAAACTCTAGATGTGCCAGTGTTTTCTTAAGAATGTGGTCAAACTACTGTATTTTCCAAGTAGGGGGTATTGGAGAAAGCGGTGCACTCATTGGTCCAGGGGGTGGGGTGGTTTGGTAGTGAAGCTATAATCCTGGGTCATGTTTTTCTAACAGTCTTGTGCATCATGCACCCAATCCTTTGAGTAACTCGATGTCTAAAGCGTTCGTCCAGATGACGTTTCCCATAGTCACTGTGTACTACAGATCCTGCGTATGTGACTGTATTGGCTGATAGGAGGGGTCTTTTTCCGGGGTGTAGAGTGGAAGCTATCTTCGTGGAACAGGAAATTCCTGTCCGTCGGCTTTCTGTATAGGTCCATGCTAAAGCCACCTCACTCTTTATCAAAATGTCAAAGGTGAGCGTGAATTTCAGGTGTTCGCTGTTTGCATTGATGAAGGAGTGGAATTGATGAAGTTCCTCTGCTGTGCCCTGGAATAGAAGGAATATGTCATCAATGGAGCGTTTCCAAAGCTTGAGATTGCGCAAGAATGGATTGTTAGGGCTGAAATTCTCCTCAAACAACCCCACATAAAGATTTGCATAATTGGGTATCATTTTACTAACCATAGCCGTTTCGGTGAGCCCAGTGCCATAACATGTTATGACACGGTCATAACCATGTCATAATGTGTCCTAACCATGTCATAATATGTTATAACCTGTCATAATATGGTCATAACACTGTCATGACCCATATATTTACATCTGTTGTGACATTATTGCGTTATTTTATGGCAGGTTATGACACCTACATAAGAGTTTCCTTTCATTTGAAAGTTTCTTTCTTAAGGTCTTTACAGTCATGTATTTTTTTAAACTTGCAGAAAATACACTTTATGACACTGTTATGAAGCATTATGACCATCATAATCATATAAGCCAGATAGGACTGTCACGTACATGCCCTTATGTCAGTCATCTGTCAAAAAGAGGGTGTCTTGTCCTGACCCTGAAATCTGCTCCTGCATTCATCCCAGTCATCAGCAACAGAGCATTGGGGGAGGTGCATGTCTGACATCAATTTGTGCGCAATTACAATGATAATTTTCTATGATCAATTTCAGAAAATGTTATATAACATAAACATACTGTTGTCAAGTAGACTACGGTGCAATGGAAAGTTTTGTCTTGTGTGGTAGGTTTTGTGGGTTTTGACACTCTTATGTAGGTGTCATAACCAGCCATAAAATAACTACCTGGTAGGTTTTGTGGGATTTGACACTCTTATGTAGGTGTCATAACCAGCTTTAACATAATGTTATATATGTCACAACAAGTGTAAGTATATGTGTCATGACAGTGTTATGACAGGTTATGACACGTTATGTCCGCTGTTATGACATATTATGACCGCCATAATGTGTTATGACGCTGGGTGTCAAGTCGTGTTACCGCAGTTTCTTTCTGTTGAATGTCAAACATGAAAAGTCCTTAGTCAGAATAATCTCGGCAAATTCAACAATACATTTACTAGACGCTCTTATCCTGAGTAACTCACAGGAGAAATTAGGGTTAAGTGCCTTGCTCAAGGTCACATTGACTGATTTTTCACCTAATCGGCTCGGGGATTTGAACCTGTGACCTTTTGGTTACTGGCCCAATGCTCTTAACCGCTAGGTGTACCAGTGGGTCGTTGACTAAGACGGTGTACCAGTGGGTCGTTGACTAAGACGGTGTACCAGTGGGTCGTTGACTAAGACGGTGTACCAGTGGGTCGTTGACTAAGACAGTGTACCAGTGGGTCGTTGACTAAGACAGTGTACCAGTGGGTCGTTGACTAAGACAGTGTACCAGTGGGTCGTTGACTAAGACGGTGTACCAGTGGGTCGTTGCCTAAGACGGTGTACCAGTGGGTCATTGACTAAGACAGTGTACCAGTGGGTCATTGACTAAGACAGTGTACCAGTGGGTCATTGACTAAGACAGTGTACCAGTGGGTCATTGACTAAGACAGTGTACCAGTGGGTCATTGACTAAGACAGTGTACCAGTGGGTCATTGACTAAGACAGTGTACCAGTGGGTCATTGACTAAGACAGTGTACCAGTGGGTCATTGACTAAGACAGTGTACCAGTGGGTCGTTGACTAAGACGGTGTACCAGTGGGTCGTTGACTAAGACAGTGTACCAGTGGGTCGTTGACTAAGACGGTGTACCAGTGGGTCGTTGACTAAGACGGTGTACCAGTGGGTCGTTGACTAAGACGGTGTACCAGTGGGTCGTTGACTAAGACGGTGTACCATGGCTTCTAAGCCTCCCCGATGGAGGATATTAGTATACAGGGATTTAACATCAAGCCATAATCATCTCCCCATCAATATTGTCCAATGTCTTAAGGGGGGTAATCATGTCCGTAGAATAGCGTACATATGCAGGGTGTCACCACACTGGGTTTTAGAAAGAAATCTATAAAAGCAGAATTTTTCACTATCGGAGTGAGGGGATTTTTTTGTTCACCCAATGCTTGTCTCAGTTCTTTAGGGAGATTATTGTAGACTCTGTGTTGTTGTTTTCTATTCCGTATCTGAGACATCTTTTTCCACCAATCTGCAATACGTTAAAAAGTCTCTCATTGCTGCTTGATGGGAAGTGACGTTTCTTCTCCGGTTGTGTATGTAAGAGTAATCCTGATCGCCTCCATACCTCTACACGATGGATGTGTTCTATTGTGTAGAGGTATGAATCTCTTAAACACACTCTAGTATGTCAACAATATTGGTCCCTGTGTTTAGCATGTTGCCATAGCCACCATATGGTCTCCTCAACTCCTTCCCAGAAGGGTTCTCCTTCTAATTCAATCTCACAACCCACTATCCAGCACGGGAATCACGCCACGTAAGGCTTGGTGGTCTGTTACTAAACCACCATAGAGTAAGGTTCTGGAAATCCACTTGCATGGATACTTTACACCAGTTTTTCCTGGAATGATTGGGTTGGTCACGTCCTCATGGTGTGAGCAGTAAGCCTAGGCGCTGACAGTTCTGCATCACACAGTTGCGTCATCGTCAACTCCTTCGTGAGTTTTTCCTGAACATGGGACTTGACCAGGGAGAATTCTAGGTCTTAGTTGCAGTATGGCCTGGAACTAGGGGTCTTGTTTTTCCTGGTCAGGTCAGGTGTTCAAAAACACTCATGGTCCTAGTTATGCAATATTTTTTTTGTGTTGGCTAGGCCTATGGAAGAGATGTGTTCTTACACAACAGAAGACCATGCCTCCTTGGGCCTCTGTTGAGACTCATCTGAGGAGTGAGATGGTGCCATAAACAGCTCCTAGTGGTGACCAAGCTTTTCTCCTCCAGGGAAAGTGTTGCTTGCTCTCTTTCAGAATACATATTCTTTGTGTGTTCCTCTTGGTCCTGAGCCTAAAAGGAGCTAGGGCGAGTCTTTGGGAACACAATGTTACCCGCTTTCTCGTGCCAGATCTCCTCACTGTCTCCCGAAAAGAGAAACGCAAGGGGTACTTCATCTTGTCACCCTCTTGTCTAACTTGACGACAACAAAGAAAGCAGCTCTCGTTGTGTCCACATTGTCTGTACTGGACTATCAAGGATTTGCACTCAAGAAAGGGATCAGATCATGTTACATCGCGTACTTTATGCATAGTTTATTTCGTCACTAGCGAGATTGAGTATGCAGCACACTGTATGCTCAAGTCCTCATATGCAATCTACAATAAGTCAGTCTGGCCCAGCTAAAGCCTCGTGTCACTTGGAAGGTCAGTTAAGATGGATCAGCCATGTCCTAGTCATTCCTGTCTGTCCTCTGTAGTGGCATGTTGTACACAGTCAGTCAGTAACTCCTGGTTGGGAATGCTGTGTGAGTGTTCTGGAACATAGTATCTGGAATCTCCAGTGAAAACAATGTAGGAACAGAACACAGGCTGTTTCTGATTAACATTCTGAGTGCAGAGAGAGCACAGGACAATACAGCTCGGAGTTGGAATGCTGAACACTAGAAGCTGCTCTAAATTCCCTGTGTACTTCTGCTGTGTACTTTACTTTAGGCCAGGAATGATTATTTTGTGTCTTTAGCATGTGTCAATGTGTCTATTGTTTTCAATTAAAATGGTCAAAAAGAAACAAAAATAGCTTCTTAGCAAAGAGCAATTTCACAAGCAATAATTTTGCTAGGACTGCCTGGGTTTGGTCTGAGTGGGGAGGGGAAAACTGAAAACTAGCTGTTTTTGGCAGAGAAGTTTGGAACTCACGTTCTTATTGGTCTATTAATTAATTTACCGCCTGGTGATGTCACCAAAACAGACTGAAATTTCAGGTGATCTTTTCAAACAGCTCTTACACTAAAAGGGCATTATCATCATTTCCATAACTTCACAATATTATTACAACCGCATAGTGTGGAAAGATATATAAAACACAGCCAAATCACGTTTTTGACTGCAGTGGGCCTTTAATGAGTTTCAGTGGACTGGTCTTTTTCACACAGTGTCATTTTTCTGGGTCGTCTTTGTTTATGTTGAGTGTTATTCTTTGCCGTGTTACTTGTGCTAGGTTGAACTCTGTTGATGTTGCATAACCCCATAGCAACAGTTAGCAAAATGACACCTCGTGCTCTTACCAGGCTTCCCTCTATTGGGAACTTTGGGTGGAGCAGTAGGTTTCGTTTTACCATTTGAGCACCATCACTTTCCAACACATCACTTCTGATACACAAAACACTTTGCAAGATCAGCTCAATTCCATCCACTCCTCTGTCCATGGACTAAGTTTGGATGGTCCTACGTCAGAACATTAGATAATTGTTTAACCTTCAGACAGATCATTGTCCTCTGTAGTGGAAAGTATTCAGATACCCTGCCAATGAGTCAACCCTGTGTCATGTTCTCAATGTGATATACCGACTATAAATAGCTTTGCAGGGGGAAAATGTAGTCATGAATAATCTGCTGCACTGTGTACAGTATGTGTGTGTGTGTGTATGTGTGTGCATATCTTTCTCATTCTGCAGTCAGAATGTATACGATTATGGGATTCTGTGGAGTTTTTAGAGGTTATATGAGTCATATGCATTCATTTCCCCTACTCTTAAAGTAACATGACACTTCACACTACGGTAGAGAATGTCTAATACGTTCTACGGTAGTCTCGGTATTTAGGGACTTTGCTTTAAAATATGGTAACAGCCAGTAACTGCTTTGAAATACGGTAACAGTCAGACAATATGCCTCAGGCTACTGCCAGTCTTCACTATCACTGGAGGAGAAAATGTTCCATCTACAGGAATGTTTCTGCGAGGTCATTGCCATTTCCTCAATGTATTTTGTATTGCCCTGGATAAGAGCAGCTGTGGTGCATGATCACCTAGATACACCTCTGGCAGCTCCTCCAGACATGTAACGGGCCTCGCTAACAAAAGGTGCCATCACTCACTCATTCCCATCCTGTCAACTCCTGCTCATCCACTCTAACATCAGCCCCATGCCACGTCCTTCCTGACATCTAATCTAACACCCTCTTTCCCATCAGGGCCGGCCCTAGACATAAGCGACATAAGCGACCGCTTAGGGCCCTGCGGACGCTAGCCCCCCCCCCCATTTTTTTAATATATATATATATATATATATACAGTACCAGTCAAAAGTTTGGACGCACCTACTCGTTCCAGGGTTTTTTACTATTTTACTACATTGTAGAATAATAATGAAGACATCAAAACTATTAGTAGTAACCAGAATGTAACCAGTGTTAATACATATATTTGAGATTCTTCAAAGTAGCCACCCTTTGCCTTGATGACAGCTTTGCACACTTGGCATTCTCTCAACCAGCTTCAGGAGGTAGTCACCTGGAATGCATTTCAATTAATAGGTCTGCCTTGATAAAAGTTATTTTGTGGAAATTCTTTCCTTCTTTAATGCATTTGAGCCAATCAGTTGTGTTGTGACAAGGTAGGGGGTATACAGAATATAGCCCTTTTTGGTAAAAGACCAAGTCCATATTATGGCATGAACAGCTCAAATAAGCAAAGAGAAACAAAGTCTATCATTACTTTAAGACATGAAGGTCAGTCAAACCAGAACATTTCAGGAACTTTGATAGTTTCTTCAAGTGCAGTCACAAAAAGCATCAAACGCTATGATGAAACTGGCTCTCATGAGGACAGCCACAGGAAAGGAAGACCCAGAGTTACCTCTGCTGCAGAGGATATGTTCATTAGTTACCAGCCTCAGAAATTGCAGCCGAATAAATGCTTCACAGAGTTCAAGTAACAGATACATCTCAACATCAACTGGTCAGAGGAGACTGCATGAATCAGGACTTCCTGACATCTTTCCCAATACGGTAACAGTCAGTAACTGCTTTAAAATATGGTATATTTTCTCCAAACTATTTGAGGGAATGTGCGCATGCGGCTATTCTGTGTTGAGAGGTTAACAAAGAAATAGGTATTCCTATATGAGTTATTAATGTAACTTAAGTTGTTCTACAAACTTGGCCTATATGTTTTGATTTTTAATACATTGTAAGGCTGCATGATGAGACTAATGGTGAATTTAAAAATGTTGCTTGAAAGGAACGAGCTCTGCTTTGTTCTTTAAGCAGGATGTACACACTCGAATCATCTCTCATTCACAATCTGACAAGCACTTGATAATGCCTCGAATTTCACTGCGGCCGTAATGCACCCTAAAAAAAGCGCTCTGTTGTGCTTCTGTCCCTGAGTATGCTACGCAATCCGAAATCCAAAGCCCTCTCACTCACATGGCTCTATGTCACCTGATCGGGTCTTTCTCACAGGCTACAAGTGAAGACAGACACATCGGGGATGCAGCTTATTCAATTCCGAGGTGCATATTGAAGATATTGGAAGAACTGTCCATATTTACTTTTCATCAGCCAACAAGATGAGTAGTCCTAATGAACAGCAAAAGCACTAGCCTATGTCAATCTACTATCCCCCATAGTACATAAGCCGACCTATTCTGTTCTGTGCGAGAAATGAATATTCCAAACATAGTGGGACATTTGTGGGATGTGATAGATCCCAAATCTATCACAAGCATCCCAAAAACTTTTTATGCAATGTATCTGACGCAACAGATCAGAACGTTTAGCTTACAATGTTGATAAACTATTAGTAGAGCAAGCGCGAATGTTCCATTAGTGAAAAACACCATTATCAAAAGTGACTGCAAATGCAATTGTGCATGTAATGCTTTTAATATAAAGGTGCATTTTTACGGTGAAAATTATCTTCTACAAATTTGAAACTCACGTGCTGTTATATATGCCAGTTAGGCTCTACACCCCTTGTAAAGCAGATGAATGTGCTTCATTTTAAGAAGTCATGTAGTCACTTTAGTTGTGATACAAACCTTATTAAAACATATAGGCCTATGGGCTAGGCTGCATGAGGTGTGTGACTATGATGAAAAATCATTTAAAATTAAAAGGCGTTGTTTCTTAAGCTGGGCATCATTCACAAGTGATAATATGTCATTCACAAGTGATAGGCTAATATTATCCCCCATCAGACTATTTTTGATTTAATCTTGTCTTTACATATAGTAAATAATATATGTGTGACATTTGTTTTGATTTGGACCATTATCATGCACCTGTTTCGAAACATTTTCATGCCAGCCAGGTAGGCTATACTCCTGTTGTAAAGAGAAGCAATGTGCTTCATATTAGGAAGGTTGATAAATAAATATAGTAGGCCTAGCCTATAGAAAGCTGATGGGATCCTCGTCTTTCGATTAGTGGCCATCACTCTGTTTTCTCCCGCAATTGCATAGCTTATAGAAATGTTGCGCAACATGAGCTCATGGGCTCGCATGAAGAGTTTGATTAGATTTTCTAACACATTTGCATTGATGTCAGAGTGATTAGAGGGACAATAGAGTGCTGAGTACCAGGCAATTAACACGTTTGGTAGGCTTCTATCGACCAGCAGCAGCATCAGAGCTTGGAGAAGCCTAATTACCCTGACTAAACGGTCATGACTCTTGACCGCCCTTGTGGTAGTCATACGGTCCCCGCAACAGCCCTAGTTCCTACATGATTCCATATGTGTTATTTCATTCTACAATGTAGAAAATAGTAAAACAAAGAAAAAAGGTGTGTCCAAACTTTTGACTGGTACTATGTATTTATATATTTTTATGAACTCAGTTGGGGTCTCAAATTACTTTTGAAGTTACAATAGTAGAATACAGGAGATTTAATTTGAAATTTGTTTGTGAATCAGCAACTTTTTCTCTTGTTATGTCAGTCACTAACAGTCACTAATTTAGTTGTTCCAGTTGGTGGCCTGAGGGGAGACAAAACAGCGTAGGAAATTCTCCAGCTCCTGATTGACCCGCTCAGTCTGCACATTCGACTGTGGGTGGAACCAAGAGGAGAGACCCATCAATACCCCCGACAGGGAGCAGAAGGCTTTCCAATACCACGTGACGAACTGGGGGCCACGATCTGAGACAATGTCCTGGGAGAGTCCATGTTGTCGAAAAGACATGGTTAATCATGAAGTCGGCTGTCTCACTTAACTGCCAAGAGCACCGTAGTTGCGTTCCGCTGGAGAAAACCGCTTGGAGAAAAAGCCACATGGGTGCAGTTTCTTGATCCCCCTTTTCCGCTGTAAATGGAAAGTCCCTGCTCCAGTATCCGAGGCGTCCACCTCTACCATGAAGGGACGAGCAGGGTCAGGATGAGCGAGGATGGGTCCGGAGGTGAAACATCCCTTGAGCTCCTCGAATGCCCTGTCAGCCTCGGGGGACAAGCAAAAATGGATCTGGGATTGATAGGTTTGGGCCGTGAGAGGCGCTGCCACAGCACCAAGTTGCGAATAAATGTCTGGGAAAATTGGCAAACCCGATGAACCTCAGAACTTGTTTGAGTGAAGCGGGACGGGGCCAGTCGGTGATGACCTTAACCTTTACGGGATAATGTATCCCAGGAAGGAGACTTGGGAAACATGTAACTCACACTTCTCTATTTTGATGTATAGCTGATTCTGCAGGAGGTGTCTCAGGACTTAGCGGACGTGCAGGATGTGTTCTGGAAGGGTCTTGGAGAAGATCAGGATGTCATCAAGGTAAACAAAGACGAAACGATTCAACGTGTCCCTAAGAGTGTCATTGACCAATGCTTGGAAGACTGCTGGTGAGTTTGATAATCCGAATTGCATGACTAAATATTCATAGTGGCCTCTAGGGGTGTTAAAGGCAGTTTTCCATTAATCTCCCTCCCTGAATCTCACCAGATTGTCAGTGTTGCAGAGGTCCAGTTTGGTGAAAAATCAGGCCCCTTGGGCCAGATCCAAGGCAAAGGACATCAGTGGTAGGGTGTAACGATTCTTAATCGTAATCCTGTTCAGCCCCTAATCAATGCAAGGACGCAAACCCCCATCCTTCTTTCCCACGAAGAAGAAGCTTGCGCAGGCTGGAGAAGTTGAGGAACAAATGAAGCCCGCCTCCATCAACTTCCAAATGTCGTCCATGGCTGCTACTTCAGGGTCCGAGAGGGAGTAAAGATGTTCCCGGGGAGGGGTGGAGCTGGGTAGGAGCTCTATGGCTCAGTCGTATGGTCAATGAGGAGAGAGGGTGGCGGCTTGCCTCTTACTGAAACTTTCCAGAGGTAGAAGTATTCGGGAGGGAGAGTGGAGAAGTCTTGGGCTTCAATGGATGCAGGGGGGCACGGCGAGGCTCTTGGTAGGGGTCTTAGGCATTTAGTCTTGCAGTTCTTTCCCCAGTCTAGTAGATTTCCCGTGGGCCAGGAGAATAGTGGGTTATGTTGCACTAATCAGACCACTAGGATAAGGGGGTTCTCAGGAGCAGTGATCAAAATAAAGCTAAAAGTCTCTGAGTGGTTCACACCAAACTGCAGTTGAATGGGCTTGGTCTGATATTCCACCTGGCCGGAGCCAATGGGGCATCCATCAAGGGCTTGAATCTGCAGAGGGATAGGGCATTTCAAGCAGGGGATTTGTAATTCTCTGGCGAGGTCCTGATCGATTAAAATATCTGTAGCCTTGGAATCCACAAAGGCTTGAATTTGGTGCTGACGTTTGTCCCAGTGGAGGGTTGCGGGTAGTGACAGACGGTGACTGGGTAGCCTGGGAGTAGCTACACAGCTCGTCAGGGTCTCCCCTTGTCCTGGTGAGCCCCGGCATTTCTCGTCAGCTCTGGGCATGTAGAACGAAGATGGCCAAGACCTCCACAGTAGAGGCAGCAGCCTTCGCTCATGCGCCTGTCACATTCCTGTGGGCTCAGACATGTGTGTCCCAGCTGCATGGGCTCCTCAGTGATTGGCTCCGGGGTCTTGGGGTACTCCAAGAAGCCAGGATACTGGGGTGGTGTCAAAGGGTTGCTGTTTTACTCGTTCTCGGATGCGGTTTTCGATCTTGATTGCCAGCATTGTAAGGGACTCGTGGTCCTCTCCCAGTTCCAGAGAGGTCAGTTCATCCTTGATGGAGTTAGACAGATCCTGGTGGAAGGCGGTGACCAGTGTCTCTGTATTCCACCCACTTTTGGCGGTGAGGGTGTGGAAATCAATGGCGAATGTGGCCACTTGTCTGGCCCCTTGGCGGAGGTTGAATAGCCGGATCAACGCTCCTTGTCCGCCGACTGGGTGGTCGAAGACTCGTCGCAACTCAGAAGTGAAGACTGATATGGAGCTGCAGGATGGTGGCTGCTGTTCCCACACCGCCGTTGCCCAAGCCACGGCTTTGCTTGAGAGTAAAGCGATGATCTTGACCTGATCGGTGTGAAACAAGGAGGGCTGTAGCTTGAAATCCAGAGAGCACTGAGTGAGGAACCTCTTGCATCTTCCTGGGTGGCCATCATACTGCTCAGGGGCTGGGCTCCTTGGTTCCCGGTGCAGGTTCCATTGGGTATCTACTGGGCGCTGAGACTCCTGGGTTGGGGGTGTTCAGTGGTTGGAGGGCGTCGGTAAGTGCCTAGAGAGTCACTCATATTTGGAATTGTTCTTGCTCCTTCCCCAGCAGGACTCCTTGGTGGGTTATAACGTTCTTGATCTGGTCGATCTGTGCTGGGTCCTTGTTGGGGCAGAAGCTTGCTGTGACGTGGTGAGGTAGGATACAGGAGCAGAGAAGAGAACCAGATGAGGAAGCTTTGGTTTAGAATAAACGTAATTACTTTACTTGGAAAAAGTTCAACAGTAGGTACAAAGTAAAACTAGGGAAAACAACAAACACTATGACTTGATAACTCTCTCAGGAGACAAACGCACAAGGCAAATGAATCAAGCTTCTGCAAAGGGTAACAGAAATCACACCTCTCTAAAAGGAAATCATAATTAGTAACTGAAAATACCTTTGTCATTATAGTATCTAAGGCGGTGTCTGCCGCCCTCTGGTGACAGGTGGAACCATGACAGCCCCATGGCAAAATGTGTATAATTGCAAGAAATGATCTCTGTCTCCGTTTTTGCTTAGGGCCCCCAAAAGGCTAGGCTGACATACAACCTTCACAATGTTTGATATGTTGATATGGACTCACCATTAGGGTGACAAGTGTCCAGAAAGCCTTCACTACCTAGCCGCCACTCACAACACACACACACACACACACACACGCACGCACACACATACACACACACACACACATGCCCATGCAGATCACATCAGGGCCTCAGCCTCAATCTCTACCTCCCTCAGAATGACCTTTTTTTAGTAAACTCTTCTCCTGAACACCGTGCATTATTCCACCACTAATGTACCTGAGCCATTTGCTTAACTAGGAGGTATGTGCACACTGGTCCTTTGGTAATGCATCAAGAAGGAGTATCTTTAGAAAACAATGTCTGTTCCAGCTCCAACAAAACCCTCCCTATACTTTCCTCTCTTCACCTCACTGTCCATGTATGTAAAGGAATGTAATTAATTGTTTTATACATTCACAATGCCCTCTCGGCAGAAGGGACTGAAGTAGAACAGTCTAGGAAGTATTTTAATGGCATTAGGCCTATGTAAGATAAAGCCCTAGTGATAGACCCTGAGGGTGATTGATTGGTGGATAAGGTTTAATGTGTGATGGGTTCCATGATAAGTCAGCTCAGATCCACATACTGCCCTGCTAACGCTGCTGCTGCTTTGCATTCCATTGCTGATGGAGCACTCTCTTGCTCTGTGTGGTGTGGGTCTGTCTGAGGCTATAGACTACTGGAGATAGATAAATCATCTGAGCTGGAATGTTACCGTACACAGAGTAAACCCAGTCTCATGGTCATGAGTTGTATGCAACACAGGGAGGGACATTGTCTGCTTTTGCCTTAGCTTTGGCTAGAAGTTGCTTCTAGGTATAGATCTAGGATCAGTTTGCCTACCTAATCCTGACCTTAGACCGTTAGGGAGAAGAATGCAAAAGTGACCTCTTATCAGTGTCTAGGGGGCAACATCATCCCAAGGTGAAACTTTGAACACACTTCTTAAGCGGAGCAGCAATCTTTGCATGAATTCACACATCGCCCGACAACGCAGAGGGAAACTCTGCGTTAATGTGCTGATCCAAGGTACCTGGAGTGAGCCAGAGCCTCATCTACTGGACAGAGCTCTATTCCACAATCCCCTCACCGTCAGACCGGGGGTGATACAGCAACCTGAACTGAGCTGTCACCACTCATCTCCACCTCCCAGGCAGACACACACCAGTCCCAGCTGTCAGCTGCCAGGACACACACATACACACATACACACACACTCCGCATCGGGAGCCTGCTACTCGCCACCGATCTCACACATACACTAACATGAAACAAGCTCTCAGACACATTTACCGGATTGGAAAGTGACTGTCTGAATGATCTTCCTGTCTCTACAGATCAGCTCTACAAAGGAAAGTCATATTGTCATCTGTCACCGGCTCTGAAAATATCAAGCTGCCAGAACGCTCTCTTTGTCAGAGACGACTATTGTATCCGACTGACTCAAATTGTTGTGAGTAGATGTTTTGATGAGAGTGAGATGTGACATCATGGAACTAAACTGTCAGACTAGTTTCAAACAGACATCTTGTAAACAATGCTACGCGGTCAGATTGTTTATTTGACGGAGCACTGCCTTGGCACAGAATGTATCCACCGACTAACAAAAGATCCATTGAATTGAATTTGCATTGCATGAACACACTCTCTGTAACCTGCCCATGCAGTCTCACTATTGCTGATCTTTCAAAGGAGGATATCGTGGCTGTCTTCAAACAAGAGATACATGAAATCCAAACAAGAAATAAATGAAAATGTGTTCTAGTGGTTTTTTTATATACATGCGCTGCTTATCAATTTACAGTAAATCTATTTTCAGGTCCACAGCTAAGAACCAGATGTTCCCTTTATAAGTGCTTATTTTCACACTCTGCTGGCTAGATGTGGCGGCTCATTTAGAAGCTGCTAGAATAGCATTTTAGCTCAGCACCATGTGGAAAGAGGGAGGGAAATAGCCCATGTACTCTGCTACGCTCTCTCTTTAAGGCTGTATTTAAAGTCTGCTTGTCATGATGGAACAACGTCTAATTTGTGAAAGTACCTGTCATATAACTTAAGTGAGATGGGAGATTTCCATTGTGGTTTAACGTATGAATTCACAGAATTCAGTGTTTGTCACAATCATCTACAGTATAAGTCAGAAGATTACATACACTTACTTAGGTTGAAGTCATTAAAACTCATTTTTCAACCACTCCACAAATTTCTTGTTAACAAACTATAGTTTTGGGAAGTTGCTTAGGACATCTACTTTGTGCATGACACAAGTCATTTTTCCAACAATTGTTTACAGACAGATTTATTTTACTTATAATTCACTGTATGACAATTCCAGTGGATCAGAAGTTTACATACACTAAGTTGACTGTGCCTTTAAACAGCTTGGAAAATTCCAGAAAATGATGTCATCGCTTTAGAAGCTTCTGATGGGCTAATTGACATAATTTGAGTCAATCGAAGGTGTACCTGTGGATGTATTTCAAGTCCTACCTTCAAACTCAGTGCCTCTTTGCTTGACATCACAGGAAAATCAAAAGAAATCAGCCACGACCTCAGAATTTTTTTTGTAGACCTCCACAAGTCTGGTTCATCCTTGGGAGCAATTTCCAAAAGCCTGAAGGTACCACGTTCATCTGTACAAACAATAGTACGTAGCCGTCATACCGCTCAGGAAGGAGACACGTTCTGTCTCCTAGAGATGAAAAAGTGTGTGCGAGCAAGGAGGCCTACTAATCTGACTCAGTAACACCAGCTCTGTCCGGAGGAACGGGCCACAATTCACCCAACGTATTGTGGGAAGCTTGTGGAAGGCTACCAAAAACATTTGACCCAAGTTGAACAATTTAAAGGCAATACTACCAAATACTAATAGAGTGTATGTAAACTTCTGACCCACTGGGAATGTGATGAAGGAAATAAAAGCTGAAATAAATCATTCTCTCTACTATTATTCTGACATTTCACATTCTTAAAATAAAGTGGTGATCCTAACTGACCTAAGACAGGGACTTTTTACAAAGATTAAATGTCAGGAATGGTGAAAAACTGAGTTTAAATGTATTTGGCTAAGGTGTATGTAAAATTTCGACTTCAACTGTATACTGTCCACTTGTCCTGTGAATGACCTGGTCTATGAATTCTATCTGCTGGGGTCATCCTGGGGTCATGAGGTGGGGCCATAGAGGACAGACAGCTCTTTAGAACATAGCTACAGTAACAAATTAAATGTTATTTGTCACATACACATGGTTAGCAGATGTTAATGCGAGTGTAGCGAAATGCTTGTGCTTCTAGTTCAGACCATGCAGTAATACCTAACAAGTAATCTAACAATTTCACAACAACTACCTAATACACACAAGTGTAAAGGAACGAATAAGAATATGTACATAAAAATATATGGATAAGCGATGGCCGAATGGCATAGGCAAGATGAGGTAGATGGTGTAGAATACAGTATATATGAGATGAGTAATATAGGGTATGTAAACATTATATAAAGTGGCATTGTTTAAAGTGACTAGTGATACATTTATTACATCCAATTTTTTATGATTAAAGTGGCTAGAGATTTGAGTCAGTATGTTGGCAGCAGTCACTCAATGTTAGTGATGGCTGTTTAACAGTCTGATGAACAGAGATGTTGTGTCAGAGAATTTCCCAGAACTGACTGTCTCCCCTCTTCTCCTCTTTCCCCTTGCTCTGCCTACCTCTGTATCTATATTCCCTCACTTTGTCTCTCCCCCCGTCTCTCTTTCTCTCTCCCTTCTCTCTCGCTCTCTCTGTCCTCTCTCTCTCCTCGCTTTACGGAGCCCAGGGCAGGGCAGGTCTGGGATGTGAGATTATCCTCAAATTAGACACCTTCATTAGCTCTGCTCTCCGGCAGGAAATTAATGCTAAACGAGCAGCTAGGCTAGATTCCACACACACACACACACACACACACACACACACACACACACACACACACACACACACACACACACACACACACACACACACACACACACACACACACACACACACACACACACACACACACACACACACTAATGATCTCACCAACACTAATGATAACAAAGCATCTATAGATAGGCTGAGTGAGTGACAGAGGGAAGTGCCACTCAACTTGACCTTTCTGTGGTGACACCTCTCCTTGAGGAACACACAGATCTATCAAGACGAGAGGAAACCAGCAGCACTAAGGAGGACAGGACAGACAGCTCCTTATCTCACTCTCTCTTGCTCTCCATCTCTCATCTGGCCAGGTTTAATGAATGGGAGGTTTATTCCATGGTTTTTCCATGAAACTTAGTCTTGTCTGTAACCGATGTGAAATGGCTAGCTAGTTAGCGGTGGTGCGCGGTAATAGCGTTTCAATCGGTGACGTCACTCGCTCTGAGACCTTGAAGTAGTGGTTCGCCTTGCTCTGCAAGGGCCGCGGCTTTTGTGGAGCGATGGGTAATGATGCTTTGAAGGTGGCTGTTGTCGATGTGTGCAGAGAGTCCCTGGTTCGAGACCAGGTAGGGGCGAGGAGAGGGACGGAAGCTATACTGTTACATCTACACCCAGTAAAGAGACCTGCAGCATCCTCTGTCCATGATAAACAGCTTATTAACTGGAGAAAGGATTCTGTGTTTACTGGAGGAGGCTGCAGGGAACCTCACCCCAGACACAGCTTCATGTCTCCCTCTCCCTCAGTCTACTGTATTATTCATGCTTTGGCATTTACCACCTGAAACCATATTATGCACAACCTCATCTGTGGTTTGTTTTTGTCTCTCTATATTGGCTTTGTTCAGGAGATGTTCGAGGCCCTGTTCCTGGCCTACGATGAGCGGGTGACGTTTCAGCTGTTCAAGAGCTTCCGGCGTGTCCGCATCAACTTCAGCAACCCCAAAGCAGCCGCCAGCGCCAGGATAGAGCTGCACGAAACGCCCTTCAGAGGCAAGAAGCTCAAACTCTACTTTGCCCAGGTCAGTAGCTAAACAGTACAACAAGCAGAACTGACTGCCAACAGACTGGGACTTTGATTTACCCCCTGTTCTGTTGTCTATTGCTGGAAGGAAAGGGCACATTAAAGTGATGCTCCAGAGCTTTTGTATAATTTCAGCAGTAGCTTTTGAACGTAGTGCTCACGAGCCAACATGGGTCCCCAAAAACGTTGTACAGATGTGTACTACATCATCCATGTTGTATGATATGTTACATCCTGCAAAACATTTATATATATATATATATATATATATATATATATATATATATATATATATATATATATATATATATATATATATATATATATATATATATATACAGTGCCTTGCGAAAGTATTCGGCCCCCTTGAACTTTGCGACCTTTTGCCACATTTCAGGCTTCAAACATAAAGATATAAAACTGTATTTTTTTGTGAAGAATCAACAACAAGTGGGACACAATCATGAAGTGGAACGACATTTATTGGATATTTCAAACTTTTTGAACAAATCAAAAACTGAAAAATTGGGCGTGCAAAATATTCAGCCCCCTTAAGTTAATACTTTGTAGCGCCACCTTTTGCTGCGATTACAGCTGTAAGTCGCTTGGGGTATGTCTCTATATATATATACAAAATGGATGATGTAGTACACATTTGTACAACGTTTTTGGGGACCCATGTTGGCTCGTGAGCACTACGTTCTCAAAATTTCAGTCTCTCGATGTGCAAAACTGATAGAGACATACCCCAAGTGACTTACAGCTGTAATCGCAGCAAAAGGTGGCGCTACAAAGTATTAACTTAAGGGGGCTGAATAATTTTGCACGCCCAATTTTTCAGTTTTTGATTTGTTAAAAAAGTTTGAAATATCCAATAAATGTCGTTCCACTTCATGATTGTGTCCCACTTGTTGTTGATATATATATATATATATGTACCCAAACTTTGGTTAGGGTGTGTAGTTTAGGGAAAAACTGTGTTTATAGAAAATAGTCTCATGTTTACATTTAGTCACTGATGCAGTGTGACTAATAATAATAAAACCCTCTCCTGTGTGTGTGTGTGTGTGTGTGTGTGTGTGTGTGTGTGTGTGTGTGTGTGTGTGTGTGTGTGTGTGTGTGTGTGTGTGTGTGTGTGTGTGTGTGTGTGTGTGTGTGTGTGTGTGTGTGTGTGTGTGTGTGTGTGTGAGAGAGTGTGTGTGCCCTCCTCCTTGTAGAAGCAGCTTGTGATTGCTCCACATTAGCCAATAGGCCTTTCTAATTCCTCCCCCAGTGGTTATCAGGATCACAAGCACTCCGCTGAGGCAGAGAGAGAGAGATTAAGTCCATGACTTATATTCCTGTTAGAGATAATATCTGCAGGGCCGGTGTGTTACGCTGTGCTGCCTGGAGGCTGGAGCACACAGACACTTCACAGCACTCTCATGATCTACATGTGATCTGGACCTATTAGCTGTTAGTCAAGATGACAGGCCAGGTGGTGATGTGGCTCTGTAACCCAGTAGACTAGTGTTGGTCCTGGAGAACAGGGAGGTCTGTAACCCAGTAGACTGGTGTTGGTTCTGGAGAACAGGGAGGTCTGTAACCCAGTAGACTGGTGTTGGTCCTGGGGAACAGGGAGGTCTGTAACCCATTAGACTGGTGTTGGTCCTGGAGAACAGGGAGGTCTGTAACCCAGTAGACTGGTGTTGGTCCTGGGGAACAGGGAGGTCTGTAACCCAGTAGACTAGTGTTGGTCCTGGAGAACAAGGAGGTCTGTAACCCAGTAGACTAGTGTTGGTCCTGGGGAACAGTGGCCCAGACAAGGATCCTTCCCAGTCAGTGTCCTTTAACCTCAGCTCTCTGGCTGGCTGAATCAGGTCTCAGCAGGACCCTTGGAACTAAGATGTGGAACTAACTGACTGTCTGGAGTGTAGAATCGTACAGCCTTGTCCTGGATTATTTTTAAAAAGCCAATCACTAAGAGACATCTGATTAAAACTGATTCACTAATAATTGGTCTGTACCCCCCCCCCCCTCTCCCTCTCTATCCCTCTGTCTCTCTATCCCTTCCTCCCTCAGGTCCAGAACCCAGTATCAGATGGTGATAACCTGCACCTGGCACCTCCCCAGCCCTCTAAACAGTTCCTCATCTCCCCTCCCGGCTCGCCGCCCATTGGCTGGCAGCAGATAGACGAGACCACGCCCGTCATCAACTACGACCTGCTCTATGCTGTGGCCAAGCTGGGCCCCGGTGAGTCATACCACTAGTTACACACTACAAGCTGCTTTTGATTCTCTCCGTTACTCTCCTTTTCGGAGCTCTGTTTCAGTTTTACTTTCTCTGTCTCAACCCTTCTCCCACACCTTTCGGGTTGTTCTCACTGTTTCACTCCTTCCGTCATTTCTGTCTCTCATTCTCTTTCTTATCTTCCTCTCACACGCTGTTCTATTGGCTCACATCTCTCACTCCCCCCGTAAATATATCCAGTGATACGTGATGTAATATGACATCCTGGAGCACCTCCCCTCGGTCAAGCAGGACGTCGGGTCACATTCTTCCTGTTTAAAAGATACACCGGTCAGAACCTGTACCTTTAAATGTTTTTGGCATTCGTAGAATACATCCTCTGGCGTCGGTCACTGTGTGTCCTATAACCAGCCTTAATGCAGCCCTCTGTACAGGACACAAAGCCGTAGAGACTAGAGGAGAATTTCTATTGGCTGAACCCAGTTTTGGGGACAACGTGTTATAAAGGTATTGAGTAACAAAACGTGTTACTTTGATTGAAGGCAACACGTCAAATATAATATAGAACTATTTTTAAGTAACGAATCCCCACACTGCCCGAATCCCAGTTAACCTTCAGATGCAGTAGAGATGCTTCAGGACGTTTTACTGCCATGCAATATAAAGCCCTTTGAGTTCTTAAAAAGTCTTTATGATCATAACTAGAGTATCAACTCCTGTATATTTCCACTTCAGCTGATACAGAAGGTTGTGTTCTGGCGTTTATGACCGTGTCATGTCCAGAAGTCCAGTTAGTGTTTGTGGTGGACCACACACGTAGACCGACAGAGTAGATGACCGCCCGGGAGGTGACCTTTCCATCTCATAGAAGATGAGTCAGGTCGCCCTCTCTACTCCCCAGCCGCTGGTCTGATTACGTACTGTAGCCTACTGTTCCCATTGGAAACATGGTCCACCAGGTTGATTACAGGCAGCAAGCCATTTACACATGTATTTAAACCCAGAGTCCATCTCAAATAGTCCTGTATTTAGATCCATGGACATGTTTGGTGCTGTCCGTCACAGGCTATGTAATACTACCTAGTAGGTTTCCGTTGAAATCTATTGCTTCAAAAGGAATTTCACACACAATAGAATATGGCCGAGGTTGAGATGGAGCGACATGTCATGCCGGTAACATCTCTCACTGGTTTATGATTTAGATTTTTAATGAACAGCCCTCCAGTTCCATAATGTATCCTCTTCCTTCAGTCCCCGCTGCTCCAGTCTGCCTCTGTTTTCCATGCCATCAGAGGGGCAGTGCTGCTTCGCTACATTGAACTTGCCCGCCGACTTGAAAGAGCCGCGACCCAATAGCAGTGCCCCTCTCTTCACAAAGGTCCCGCTGCACGTCGTCATGTCAACCATGAATAATGCATGAGGGTGAGAGACGTTAACGACCTGCCACTACTGACTCCCTGTACACTAATGGTTTATTCATCTCTGCTATGAGAGGAATATCAACAAGTCTCACTCTAAACCTCCCCGACTCTCCTCTGGGATATCGTCACCTCAGCCACCATGTCATTCAGTCAGGAGAGAGTGACAACCACAATTGTGTCTGGCTTGATAATGATGGCTGTCTTTGAGTAAGAGGTTTAGTCAGAACAAGCAGCGGATGCAAATGGGAATCAGTCAGCTGTTATGTCTTCTTGTAATTTGAAATAGACCTAAACGGAGTGTCAATCATCTTTTTGTCTGGCATGTTTGTTATATCTCACTAAATGCCTGATACTAAGTTTGGTGATTACATAGTGTCCAGTAGTTAAACTGTGACGGTAGGCTACTATTTTCTTACAATGCTTCATCTCAGTGTGTATGTAAATGTACAGGGATTATATTCCATACAGCCATAGTCAAGTCTATCTGCCTTCCTGGCCAGAGCCTCATTTTCTTAACAGAACAGCTGTTTCACAGATTCTTGCCATTCTGCTAATTTTAGCATGACTGGAGCTGCCAATCGTATGGTTAACTCCCACGTAAACAAACCCTTACTCCCAGTCAATGATATGAAGGGAGGGAGAGAGAGGGAGATAACACCTGCAGTTTCTTGCTAACCTCTTATCTTTCTCTCTCTCACGCTCTCTCTCATTCCTTCTCCCTCTCTCGCTCTATCTCTTCCCCCCCCCCCCCTCTGCCCAACTGACACTACCTCAGGTCAATCAAGGAGGCCATTTTGAAAAGTGAATATCACTGTCTGTCTGTTCTATTTGTAGCTGTGGATGTAGGAACATTTAGATTATGCAACATTACTAACTCTCAGCCCCCCAGATATCTCTCTCTCTCTCTCTCTCTCTCTCTCTCTCTCTCAATTACAGGGACTTTATTGGCCTGGGAAACATATGTTTACATTGCCAGAACTATTTAAATCGATAATCTTGCTGCGATGGCACATCATTTTTATTTTGATTTAACTAGACAAGTCAGTTAAGAACAAATTCTTATTTACAATGACAGCCTAGGAATAGTGGGTTAACTGCCTTGTTCAGGGGCAGAACGACAGAATTTTACTTTGTCAGCTCAGGGATTAGATCTTGCAACCTGTCGGTTACTGGCCCAACGCTCTAACCACTAGACTACCTCCCACCCACTTATTCTGTATATAGTCAAAGCTTTCCTTAAGTTTGGGTCAGTCACTGCGGGCAGGTATTCTGCCACTGTGTACTCTCTATTTAGGGCCAAATAGCATTCTAGTTTTCTGTTTTTTCGTTAATTCTTTACAATGTGTCATGTAATTATCTTTTTATTTTCTCATGATTTGGTTGGGTCTAATTGTGTTGCTGTCCTTGAGCTCTCTCTGTCCCCAAATCCCATCAAAACACATCCCGCTGAGAGTTATCTCACTCTCTCTCTCTCCCCAAATCCCATCAAAACACATCCGGCTGAGAGTTATCTCACTCTCTCTCTCCCCCTCTATCCTCCCTCTTTCTCAGTCCCTCTATCCTCACTCTCGCTCTCTCTATCCCTCCTCCTCTCCCTGATCTGATACGCTGGGGTCATCCCTATACCTCAGGGAATAGACTGCATGACTGCATAGGCCCACTAACTGGAAGATTCCGTAGGCCGACAACTAAGATTGGTTACTCATATGAGTTGCATTTGAATAGAATGATCTTCCTGTATCTATCAAGATAGACATACAGTATACTTACAATCCACTCATATTTACTAGAGCACCATTTCATATTCATATTGAGTTCCTGTTTGATGTTACACGCTTCTATTAGGATGTAATAGTAGTGGATAGTGGTACTGTAGGTAGTGATTCACCTAGTCCAATGAAGCACTGGGCTCATTGTGTACGGGAACATTGTCTGCCTTCGTACTGTATAATAACTCTACAGACGGTCTAAGCAAATCTCCCATTCGTTAACGCTGTAGGTGTACTTGTTAGTGGAGTTAGTGGAGCCCAGGCCCTGTTAGTATGGGTCAGCCTGGGCTACAGGTACGTCTCTCTGGGCCCGAGAGCGCTCTCTCGCTGGGTGTAAACCCCCAGGACAGCCACAGCTGGAGGTTACCACCACATACCAGCCACTTCATGGCCTCATAGCCCTCTAAGTCGCTCTATGTGGTGTCTAACTTTTACAAGCACAAGAATATCCCACTTGAAACGTTCCTTTACTAGTCAACCATGCAGGTACCCTCACAAGCACACAGTGATACATCTGGTGGAACCCACAAACAACCCACAAACGCTATAAGTCCCTTTCACTACTAACTAACTCGCTGTAGGTGTATACAGCACATGAAATGTCTCTCAAGTGACTGTATTCTTTCCTCTGTTCAGGGACTAGAGTGGCTTGCATAAGAGATTCATTTAAAGGGTTTTGCATATTCATGGGAGTGGAGCGGGGAGCAGAGCAGGATCAAACTGGTCTTTACCTCGTGTATCGCTGGCCTTTAGTTTATACACTGACCTAGAATCAGAAGTGGAGCAGAGGCTGTCTCTGAACTCAGGGGCCAGAGACTGACATGAGGTCAGGGAATCGTAGTGCTTGAAGATGACTGTGGTGAAACAGTGGGTAAATGGTATGTACTGTAAGCAAGTGGGAATGGTTATTATCTGACATGTTTAGAACATTTCAAGTGCAGCAGCTAAAATGTGATTGGGCTAACAATAACGATGCCTTGGTGGCGAGTATTTCCTGGTACACTGAAGTAGCACTTCAATGATAAGGCCTGGTCATATATGCCTTTTACGTCATGGAATAGAGTGCAGTATGTATATGAATGTAGACTCTGATGTAAGGCTGTAGAGTGCAGTTTGTATAGAAACATTATATTTTAAAGCTCTACCTTTTAAACTGTAAACATTACAGGCGCTTACCATAGCGATCTGTCATACATCATTAGTGTATGTTTGTGTGTATGCGTACGTGCATACTCGGTAGTGTGTGTGTGTGTGTGTGTGTGTGTGTGTGTGTGTGTGTGTGTGTGTGTGTGTGTGTGTGTGTGTGTGTGTGTGTGTGTGTGTGTTTGTGTGAGAGAGCGAGAGAGCAAGAGCGCATTGCAGGCTTTTATTATTTTATTCTTCAGAGTTTTAGTGGAGAAGCTTTAGGGTTAGCACTACTGGAAGTGTGAGGAAGTGTGTGTGTGTGTCTTGTGTGCGTGTCGTGTGTGTGTCTTGTGTGTGTGTGTTTGCACTGGCAATTTTAGCATGTAAATCTTGGTCGGGCAAGATTTGCATGTCAGCAAAGCCACTACACAACACAACACTGAACAATACATTAATTGCGCTATAATGGTGACAAACGGTGCCCACAAACTGTTAGGGCCTACATAAAGCTGTCCCAACAGCAGAGCTTTCTTTTCAGCACCATGGAGTGAATCCTTACCACTGCTACACCTGGCTATCAGAGCCTCGTCTGGCAGTGAAACAGTTCATTCAGCCTCATTTACTGCCTTTTAAAAAAACATAGCTGATATGGCTGACTTTCTTAAACAAATGTTGTTTCTACTGACAATTGAGATGTACAAACTATGGCATAAGGGAACAATGAGTGGATAAGAGACAATCCTTCATTTCGATTAAGTCATTAGTGAGCGAGCTAGGACGGACGTAGTCAATATAACTTTTGAAATGTACAGCGACAGAATTCAGAACATGGGCTGTTCTTACATTATTCTCCCTGTACACCAAGTCAGAACGGCAGGATAAATAAAGGGGTATATAAGCAGACAATGAAAGCTCGAACAATATTCGATGATGACATTTCTCTAAAACAGGCTATAGGCTACATGAGAACCACTAAGTCAGAACAGTAGGCTAAGTTATGAGGGGGAATCGACCAAATGATTAGGGTGAGGCACATGGTCTACTAACAGCTTACTACACAACATACATTTAGTATTACTTTCTTAGCTACAGTATACATATCTCCCTGGTATATTACATCATTTAGGCAGCAGCATACAATACATTTTTGGACTCACCTTGTTGTGCTGTGCTCACTTGAACAGGAAGATGGCTCGGCGGTCCTTCATGTGGGCAAAGTTTGTCATAAAACTTTGTCATCAAAGTCTGGCATTCTCTGGATTTATGCTGCTTTCAAGGCAACTGGGAAGTCTGAAAAAAAACAAGGTTGAATCATGATATCAGTGATCTTCAGGTCGGAGCTTTAGAAAGAGGCCCGAGTTGCCGACTTGGAGTTCCGAGTAGGGTGACCGTTCAAAACATATTTTTCCAGTCGGAGCTCGTTTTTTTCAGGTTTCCAGTTGTCTTGAACTCCCTGAAGTCTGAGATTTTCCAGTTCTGAGTTTCCAGTTGTTTTGAACGTGGCAGAAGTCACCTGGCTTGACAGCATGACCAATATATTCAACCTTTTCTGGCCCATGTTGTTGCATGTGAATGTTTATCTTTTAAGCTCGGAAAAGAGACACTTTCAGACGGATGCTTTAAATCCTTAAATCCAGACTTGGACCACACACACTCTCCACCGAATAGCAGACAGGTGAAGCAAAATAGGGATTGCTTTGCAACACTTGCAGTTAGCCACGGATTCCTTCCAAACCACTCATTGTTGAAGTTGCGATTTCCAACTTGTTGTGTACCGTAATGTTTATGTCCAATGGCCGATGAGCACCAATACGCTTTATCTATGGGTTTTCTTCATATGACAAGGATTGAAAAGGATTTGCCAGTAGATTGTAGATGTGATTCATGATGATTACTGCTTGTCTAGCTTGCTAGCAACGATTTTGAAATCAGTCCAATCAAAGCTACGGTAGATATTACGTGATTTGTCAATATTTCATCTGTGGTCAATCTATAGCAGCACCCAAGGGGGCTTGAACTTTCAAGCTCTCCCTGTAGATTTCGCGTTGACGTAATGTCCCCATGAGTGACAGAATACTGAGCCAATCACGGCGCAACTAGAGAAGATTACCAACCCCTACTCTCTGTATTTTTCCTGGCTGCCCACCACAGAAAGCACTGAGCTAGACTGTAACAAGTAAGAAAGCACTGAGCTAGACTGTAACAAGTAAGAAAGCACTGAGCTAGACTGTAACAAGTAAGAAGCAAGAGCTAAGCACTGAGCTAGACTGTAACAAGTAAGAAAGCACTGAGCTAGACTGTAACAAGTAAGAAAGCACTGAGCTAGACTGTAACAAGTAAGAAAGCACTGAGCTAGACTGTAACAAGTAAGAAAGCACTGAGCTAGACTGTAACAAGTAAGAAAGCACTGAGCTAGACTGTAACAAGTAAGAAAGCACTGAGCTAGACTGTAACAAGTAAGAAAGCACTGAGCTAGACTGTAACAAGTAAGAAAGCACTGAGCTAGACTGTAACAAGTAAGAAAGCACTGAGCTAGACTGTAACAAGTAAGAAAGCACTGAGCTAGACTGTAACAAGTAAGAAAGCACTGAGCTAGACTGTAACAAGTAAGAAAGCACTGAGCTAGACTGTAACAAGTAAGAAAGCACTGAGCTAGACTGTAACAAGTAAGAAAGCAAAAATGTATGCGGCTTTATTAACTCAATATTTGTTGTATTTTTTACATTGTTATCAAACTGATATATGACATGTATTAATGCCAAAATAACAAACAAAACAGTAACAAACCAGGTGGGGCTCAAAACAGGTGAATGACGGGTCGCCACTGTGTGTGTTTGTGTGTGTGTGTGTGTGTGTGTTTTTTCCATCCAGTGCCGTGTTTCCACATGCACGCCAGCCTTCAGAGAGACTAGCTGAGTGTAGTGTGATTACGGCTCCAGCAGTCTGCCTCCCTCCAACACAAGCCCTCGTTAAGGAGAGAATGCTTTTGTTGCTCCCAGCTTGTTTACAAGGCACGTATCCAGCCTTTCACTCGCTCTCTCACTAAGCCTGAGAAATAAAAACATTTCAGGCGCATCTGTGGGCAAGGGGGTCGTCAACACGTGTGTCAGCAGGCAGGCAGCGCTGTACGATTACTATACCAGGGTCTGGAGCTGAAGGAACAGTGGTACAGTACTGTAGTAATACTGCAGTAATACTGTAGTAATACAGTGAAATCATGCCTGGGTGTATTGGCCCTCACAGTATACAGTAGAATAGATAAGGTCTTTAATGTTTTTATTTCACATACTAGTCATTTAGCAGACTCTCTTATCCAGAGCTGATTGCAGGTAGTGCGTTAACTTTAAGTTAGCAAGTTGGGACAACCACATATCAAAGTCATAATAAGTGCTAGTTTTCTTCAATAAAGCAGCTCTCAGCAAAGCCGGTGCTGGTAAGAAAACGTTTCCACACTAGAACAGATGATGTCAGTGAATGTTATGCAGCAAACATATCAAATCAAATGTCATTGGTTGCGTACACATATTTTGCAAATGTTATCGCAGGTGCAGCAAAATTCTTCGGTTTCTAGCGCCGACAGCGCAGTAATACCTAAACAATACAAAACAATACACACAAATGTGAAATATCAGAACGAGTAATGTCAGAGTCCGGAATATAAATATACATGTATATTTAAGCACTAGGGCCCGAGGAGGTGTGGTATATGGCCAATATACCACAGCTACGGACTGTTCGTAGGTCGCATACCCGTGGTATACGGTCTCATATACAACGGCTGTCAGCCAATCAGCATTCAGGGCTCGAACCACCCAGTTTATAAATATATGTATATAATGGTGTGTATAGACAGTATGGACAGTATATGAATAGGAAAGGTGTGCACAGCAGCAGTCAAACGCTCCTGAAGGAATAGTTGCCTCACCCATAACGGGGTTAACTCTGTACCAGAAGAGCAGTCCTGTGCTGTAGTCTACTACACCTGTTTATTTTGGGACTGTTGCTAAGGAATGTTGTATATTTAAGAAACAGTGATTCAGAGAGTGTATTATTTGAAGTGTTTGGCCTGGCTTGAAAGAATGCTGTAAAAGTAGCTGCACTGTGTTAGTGGGCCTAGGTCACGCTGAAGCCCAAAGAGAGAGACCATCACGTCCAGCTGTCCATCTGTCCTTCCACCCCCACACACACGCTCCGCAAGGTACGAGCCACTAGGTGCCATCCATTTTTATTTACGCTGGACAGGCGTTCATTGCCATGGGGTTAGAGATGGTGAGCTTACTGCATACAGTACAGTCCCTACACACGCACACACACACACACACACACACACACACACACACACACACACACACACACACACGCAGAGCCCCTTTATTAGCAGAGCCTGAAATAGCAGGGATAATGCCAGGCGCATGTGCTGTGAATGACAATGAGCTGTGTGTGTGTGTGTGTGTGTGTGTGTGTGTGTGTGTGCGCGCGCGCGTTAGTGCATGCGTGTGTATGTCATTATGTGATAATTAGATGTAATGTTGTCGTTATCAGAACCCCTGAGACGTACTAAATGACAGATGATAGCTAGGGTATACTGTATAACAGCTCTTAAGGAGAGTGTTGAACCCCCAGTGTGGAGATGAGTGTGTGTTCTGGGCTCTGTAGCTGATCCGGGAGTGAGTTGACTGATACTGATACAGTTCCATTATGTTGTTCTGAGTACTGGGCGTGTGCTGAGCCTCTATTATCCCCCTCTCATTCTCTTCCTCTCAGTACCTCCCCTTCTCTCTCTATTTCCTTTTCTCTCTTTTCTCTGTTTTTTGCATCCCTCTCCCTCTCTCCCCCTCTCCCTCGCTCCCCCTCCCCCTCTCTACCTCTCCCTCGCTCCCCCTCCCCCTCTCCCCCTCTCCCTCTCTCCCCCTCTCCCCCTCTCCCCCTCTCCCCCTCTCCCTCTCTCCCCCTCTCCCTCTTTCTGACTCTGACTGTCTGACCCGGAGCGACAGCACGCAGCAGCATTGACGTCACCCAGCGGTTGGCTGAGGAGCCCAGTCCTCAGGAGAAATGGAGGGAGGGAGGGAATGAGGGAGGGAGGATATTGCTTCAGTCCTCCCTGGGTTCAGGTCCTCCTAATCAGAGAATTACTTGGTCTTTCTGTATATTAAGCTTCTGCCCCCAATTCTCACATGACCGTTTAGTAATTATGAGGAGAAAATCCTCACCCAGGTTGAGTTTGCCTCACCTCACTGATTTAGTGTCTCTCTTGGAACCAGGGCTCCCTCTTGAGGTCATGTACATGTTTATATTTTCAAATGTCTTGTCCTGACCATCTCTTCCTCTCTCCCCCCTCTGTCTCTCTCTCTCTCTCTCTATCTCTAGATCAGCTTTAATATTGCATGTAGATTGTAGCTTCCGTCAATGTAATTATCTGCATAATTTCCAATCCAATATATATATATATATACATACATATACATTTAAAAAATATATATTTTCCTTTATTACTTTCTAACCCTACAACTCCTTCCCTAATTGGAGTAAACTAGTGAACAACAACGCTTAGGCTTCTACTTCCAGCTTCTACATACTATATACATTTTACGGGCACAATATTGTTTTACATTAGTTATTTAGTTGATATTAGTTGTTATTACTCCAAACCTTCAGCTCCAGTCAACCCCTCCCATCTATCTCTTAACACCATCCATATTGGATTTCTATTTGCCATGTATTTTTTCAACTGTGCTGTGATGATCTCTCTCCCGTCTCTCTCTCTCTCTCTATTCCATCTCTCTCTCTCTCCCGTCTCTCTCTCTCTCTATTCCATCTCTCTCTCTCTCTCTCTCTCTCTCTCCCGTCTCTCTCTCTCTCTCCTGTCTCTCTCTCTCTATTCCATCTCTCTCTCTCCCGTCTCTCTCTCTCTATTCCGTCTCTCTCTCTCCCGTCTCTCTCTATTCCATCTCTCTCTCTCTCTCTTCCGTCTCTCTCTCTCTCTCTCTCCCGTCTCTCTCTCTATTCCGTCTCTCTCTCTCTCTCTCCCGTCTCTCTCTCCTCTCTCTATTCCATCTCTCTCTCTCTCTCTTCGTCTCTTCTCTCTCTCCGTCTCTCTCTCTCTATTCGTCTCTCTTCCCGTTTCTCTCTCTCTCTCTCTTCCATCTCTCTCTCTCTATTCCGTCTCTCTCTCTCCCGTCTCTCTCTCTCTCTCCCGTTCTCTCTCTCCGTCTCTCTCTCTCCATCTCTTCTCTCTCTCTCTCTCTCTCTCCGTCCTCTCTCTCTCTCTCCTCTCCTCTCTCTCTCTCTCTCTCTCTCTCCGTCTCTCTCTCTCTCTCTCCCGTCTCTCTCTCTCTCTCCCATCTCTCTCTCCCGTCTCTCTCTCTCCCGTCTCTCTCTCTCTCTCCCATCTCTCTCTCTCCCATCTCTCTCTCTCACATCTCTCTCTCCCGTCTCTCTCTCTCCCGTCTCTTTCTCTCTCATCTCTCTCTCACGTCTCTCTCTCTCTCCCGTCTCTCTCTCTGTCTACAGGAGAGAAGTTTGAGCTGCATGCTGGAACAGAGTCCACCCCCAGTGTTGTTGTCCACGTCTGCGACAGCGACACAGAGGAAGTGGAGGAACCAAAGAATTGCCCCAAACCAAAAATCATCCAGACCCGGCGCCCTGACCTTCCTACTTCTCACTGAACTCTGTCCCCCTTCCACTTCCTGCCGTAACATCGTCATCTGGAGGAAGGAGAATCGATCCCCTGTCTCTCTCTCACAGGAACAATCCCCGTGTTCAGCACTCCCCACCCTACGGCCGCCTCGCCCGGGCCAGAAGGGGAGTGCTCTCTGTTACTCATCCTCGTCGACATACAGCCGTTGATGTGCTACATGTATGATTGTGTTGGCAATACTCCATACTTACATCAAGATTCAGCCACCATACCCTCAGTGATTGGTTCCTGTCTGTATGATTCTGTTGTTGTAATGTCACACAGTTTGCAGGGATGGGGCAGCACCTTGCTTTGAGCTCGGCCTCTGATTGGCTTAGGGGTTGTGGCGAATGCCAGTGTAAAGAAGCCCATTGGTCGCCTTTATAGACGTGTGTTAGCATTGCTCTCGCTCCACTGCGTATGTACCACAAGCACTGACGATGAATAGCGCTTCTCTCATTAGGGCATGCTAGCTACTGAGGTGGTGGGATGACTCTGGTGCTGAGTTGAAGTAACCTGAAGGAGCATTATGGTAAATGATCAATACTTTGTCTTATAGTCCCCTTAAAGTTGGGTTATTCATCGTGTTATCAGTGTTGTCTGTCGACCTTGGGAATTCTTTCAATCTCGCCAATGCATGCACTGGTCTGATCTAGTTTGTGTGTTTACTTTGTTCCGTTTCCTGTATGTAGCTGTCAATTTGACCTCTCTTCTCTCTTCGCTAACTTCTCTCTTTTATCTCCCTGTGTTTTCTGGCTACCGGTGTCCTTCTCAGAAAACAAGGCGAATAACAGGTACAATCCATGCACCTTACAGGGAAAGCATTATGTACAATGACATTTCTGGGATTGTTCCTCAGTGTGAATTGTTCTGTGTCCATGTCTTGTCCCTGAAAGTCTGTTTAAAGAAAAAGGAGTATAAGAAAACTAAACATAACAAAGAAAAAAGGGAATGCCTGGTGGCCACCTTTTCCTCATTGGCTGAAATGGAGAGCCAATCATATATCATCACGTGAAGCCAGTCTATAAAGTGCATGGTTACGTTTTTCTAGAGATATTGTGTTGTCTGAGAACCGTGGCTCAGTCATGGGATTTCCCCGTGTTTCCTTTATGTGCCTCTGTAGGGAGCGAGAAAGAAATGTATTCAAACTCACCACGAAGAAAATAAATGCATGATGACGATCCTGAGAGGAAAAAAAATAATGTTATTATAGAGTTATGTTACACAAATCTTCCAAGTGCTATTACACAGTTTCTGTGGAGATGGTCAAGGGGAATGACATACTGTACTCACACACACAACCATGTTTGTTTTCCTTTATTGTGCGTTTTGCTTTTCCTGTGTTGGTTCAATGAGTGTCTTCTTGGTGTGCCTGATTTAACTCATAGGCAGTAGAACAAGCCCTGTACAAATTGGACCTCCCTGTCTATTTGTGGAGAACTGGCGTTGTGATCAATTTTCTATTGTCCAAACTATTGACCCTTCCTGTTTCAGACATTGCACCTACACTCTGATTCTACATTACTGTGAGCCACTGATTCAACCCTGGGTGCTTTTATACACTAAACCCTCACTGTAACCCCTCACTGTAACCCCTCACTGTAACCCCTCACTCTAAACCCTCACTGTAACCCCTCACTGTAACCCCTCACTCTAAACCCTCACTGTAACCCCTCACTGTAACCCCTCACTCTAAACCCTCACTGTAACCCCTCACTCTAAACCCTCACTGTAACCCCTCACTGTAACCCCTCACTGTAACCCCTCACTGTAAACTCTCACTGTAACCCCTCACTCTAAACCCTCACTGTAACCCCTCACCGTAACCCCTCACTGTACATCATTCCAATCCCCATCTCTGATAACGATGGCTCAAATGATCAGATTTGATAACCCAGTTCAAAGTGCACTGAAATTATTTTTTTATTCCAACCAGCTCCAGTAGGTTGTAGTTTAATTCCAACCAGCTCCAGTAGGTTGTAGTTTAATTCCAACCAGCTCCAGTAGGTTGTAGTTTTATTCCAACCAGCTCCAGTAGGTTGTAGTTTAATTCCAACCAGCTCCAGTAGGTTGTAGTTTAATTCCAACCAGCTCCAGTAGGTTGTAGTTTAATTCCAACCAGCTCCAGTAGGTTGTAGTTTAATTCCAACCAGCTCCAGTAGGTTGTAGTTTTATTCCAACCAGCTCCAGTAGGTTGTAGTTTTATTCCAACCAGCTCCAGTAGGTTGTAGTTTTATTCCAACCAGCTCCAGTAGGTTGTAGTTTAATTCCAACCAGCTCCAGTAGGTTGTAGTTTAATTCCAACCAGCTCCAGTAGGTTGTAGTTTTATTCCAACCAGCTCCAGTAGGTTGTAGTTTAATTCCAACCAGCTCCAGTAGGTTGTAGTTTAATTCCAACCAGCTCCAGTAGGTTGTAGTTTAATTCCAACCAGCTCCAGTAGGTTGTAGTTTAATTCCAACCAGTTCTAGTAGGTTGTAGTTTAATTCCAACCATCTCCAGTAGGTTGTAGTTTAATTCCAACCATCTCCAGTAGGTTGTAGTTTTATTTTACCTGCAATATTTTCCTATCTGTTATTTTATAACATTTACAGTCAATCTAATTGATATTTTAAGCAGATCAAATGATGTTGGTAATAATGAGCCACTATCCTTGTGGAAGTCATAGACTTCAAATGAAATTGAATACAGGCCCGCTCCTAGAAACACCAGGTTTGAATCATGTATTGTAAATGGTGCATATCAAATGTTTACAATAGAGTATTCCTCTTCCTTGTTTTATTTCATACATGCTGGCTTTAAGACACTGTTCCCTCACTATATGGTCAGATGAACCAGACACAACACATGCCACTGTCCCAAGTATGTACTACAGCCACCATTACTACCCTCAATGAGGTGACTTGTATACATGCAATGGTTTTTGTTCTGGACTTTGGTGTCTTTCGCCTAGACCTCGGATCTGTTGAATCTGCGCTACAATCTTGTCCTGCGGTCATATTCCTCCAAACGTAAACACAATAGACACTATGTACCTGTGTATGATTCAACATGTCCCGATATTTGTAGTTTATTTTCAAATTAAAATCATTATATTATTATCTGTTTCTTCTAAGAGTCAGTTGGATTGGAAGGGAATATCAGTGATGGAGGTAACCAATATGTGTATTGTGTAAAAATAGTGTATGACCATCAATGTACTTGTCATTCTACATGTAACGTTACAACAACCTGCCTGCATACACTAAGGAGACATATCTGTATATATTAATCAATACTATTTTTACTGCATTTTTGTACAAATATTCATGGTAGCCATGTACAAGTAGTTCAAATGATTCTATGGTAGTATTAAAATAGTTTGGTTTTAATTAATTGTCTCGTGTTGTTATTTCGCGGCTCTGTTGCTTTCGGCCTACTGATTGTATAGGAAAATGAAAAGCGTCTACAATCACCTCCCCAGCCCAGCCTCCATTTAAATGGCTCCTTCTTGTAAAGTCTCCCCATTCAGCTAACCGTCACTCCATCCCCTTTAATTCCCTTCCTTGTGGAACATCCATGTGTAAGGCTGGCCACGGCCAATTCGGCGCCAGTCGAGTTGTTTTTCTCATCACCAATGTAGTGTTTCATTTTGAACAAAGAGGACATCACTGTGATAAACGCAACATTCACCTCATCTCTCTCCATCTCTTTCCCTTCCACCCTCTCTCTCTCTCCATCTCTTTCCCTTCCACCCTCTCTCTCTCGCTCTCCATCTCTTTCCCTTCCACCCTCTCTCTCTCTCTCTCCATCTCTTTCCCTTCCACCCTCTCTCTCTCCATCTCTTTCCCTTCCACCCTCTCTCTCTCTCTCTCTCCATCTCTTTCCCTTCCACCCTCTCTCTCTCTCTCTCCCATTTGTTCCTTATTGCTTTATCCTCTGTTGGAGATCGCTTGTTATTCCCCTCACTCCACTGTTGCCGTGGGTTTCTAGGGTGATGCTGACGCAACAGCCGTCAATCATGGTGGTGTTTCCAGTGCCCGCACCTTCTAGTGTGGATGACAGGTTACAATATGACGCTGATGTTCATTGTTTAGTCAGGGGGCTACAGGCTATGTTTATGAAGGCTTCAACTTTTTGTCCTTGCTGTAGAACAGAAATGACATGAAAAGTGGTGCTTTGACTCTCCCTCCTTTCCTCTCTTCTCCTCAGTCTCCTGCCTCCTTCTAGCTGTTCGGTCATCCAGAAAACAAACCACTCACTAACTGGCTCCCATATAGACATGTAGAAACCACAGGCTTGGACTATAGGATGAGAATAAAGCCTGCTTATAGACACAACAGTGACATCAATCATGGTTCTTGCCAAACATGTAACATTCACCAGGGTTGTAGAGTAACGGATTGTTTTATGGGTTAGAGTTTGGGTTATAGGGTTAGGGTTAGAGTTTGGGTTATAGGGTTAGTGTTAGAGTTAGGGTTAGAGTTAGGGTTAGGGTTAGAGTTAGGGTTTCAGCTCTAAGTGCAACGTATTATCAGTCTAGGGTTAGGATAATACATTGTGGAGCTGAAACCCTAGAATGGTAATACAGTGCACTTACAGCTGTTAGACTAACTCTTACCCTATCCTTTCAATGGGTACATGTAACACAATACTGGATTTATTACACTGTGCTTATAGGGGTAATTACATGCTAATAACAAAATGGTAATGCAAAATGTGACCATAAAAAATACTTGGTTTATTACTAATAAATTCCATTACTTATTTTCAAAGCAGTGTTTATGTCCAATTTGCTTGCCAAACGTCTAGGTCTTTATGGAGCCGTTAGGAGACAGACCGTAAATAAAGTGTTTGCTGATGAACCTGTGGTTCTCAGTAATAATAATATGAGACTGTGATGCCTGTGAGTAATAGATTAGGATTTACCATCTTCTATTTCATTGCATAGTAAAAATTCACTGAAGACATAAATCACTTCGCCTCTCTGCAGAGCAATATCTGCATGGACCACTAGGAGGCAGTAAATACCTTCCATTTTATAGGCTGCCTGTTTTATGGCCAAATTTAAGCAGCTGAGATTTGATTTTATGGGTGTTATTAAAAGGAATGATCATATCATTATAAAGTGAAATGCCACCATAAAATCTATAGCCCCGTTTATACCTGATTTTAACTTGCGTCCTTTGTCTTGATTTTGTCCACATTCTGATTGTACCCACATTGTCAGACAGGTGTAGACAATCAAAAGACACATTGTAATGTGTTCAGATCTTTCTGCCCACATCCGGAGGTAGTCAGACAAGCATTGTGTCTGGATATCTTACAAGTGTAAACAGATCTGGACAGAGAAACCATTTATATCATAATTTTTCAACCCTCTAAAATCATTAACAGGTGGCACCATTGAGTGATTACATCAATGTGTCTTACATTAAATTAAAAAATCATATTTTGAAAGAATAGCTGTGAAATGATTTGCATAAAGGAAGGGACTAGGGAATCTGTTCACAATGCAGACACATTGGACGGAAAACAGTTTAATACCATGTGTAGACACATTTCTGGAAATATGGGTACAATCAGAATATAGAGAAGATCAGGACAAAGGACCCATGTTAGTACCAGGTATAAACGGGGCTTTGAATGCCTGTTAGCATGTAGACAATGTTGAAACATCACTATAGAATGCTAGAATGACAGACAGTCGGCCACTCTGTACAATATAATCATTTCAGACCAGCTCTGTCAGTGTTCCATTGATAATATTTATTTAATCGAGTGCATAAATATATAATTTGTTCCTTTGTTGGTAAAAATGTGTGTGTGTATCAGTGGTTGTTTCAGGGGGAGATGCTGTGTGACTTTCTGTATGTGCCTATAGTACATACAGTGGGGAGAACAAGTATTTGATACACTCCCGATTTTGCAGGTTTTCCTACTTACAAAGCATGTAGAGGTCAGTAATTTTTATCATAGGTACACTTCAACTGTGAGAGACAGAATCTAAAACCAAAATCCAGATAATCACATTGTATTTTTAAGTAATTAATTTGCATTTTATTGCATGACAAAAGTATTTGATACATCAGAAAAGCAGAACTAATATTTGGTACAGAAACCTTTGTTTGCAATTACAGAGATAAGAAGTTTCCTGTAGTTCTTGACCAGGTTTGCACACACTGCAGCAGGGATTTTGGCCCACTCCTCCATACAGACCTTCTCCAGATCCTTCTGGTTTCGGTGCTGTCGCTGGGCAATACGGACTTTCAGCTCCCTCCAAAGATTTTCTATTGGGTTCAGGTCTGGAGACTGGCTAGGCCACTCCAGGACCTTGAGATGCTTTTTACGGAGCCACTCCTTAGTTGCCCTGGCTGTGTGTTTCGGGACGTTGTCATGCTGGAAGACCCAGCCACAACCCATCTTCAATGCTCTTACTGAGGGAAGGAGGTTGTTGGCCAAGATCTCGCGATACATGGCCCCATCCATCCTCCCCTCAGTACGGTGCAGTCGTCCTGTCCCCTTTGCAGAAAAGCATCCCCAAAGAATGATGTTTCCATCTCCATGCTTTACGTTTGGGAGGGTGTTCTTGGGGTTGTACTCATCCTTCTTCTTCCTCCAAACACGGCGAGTGGAGTTTATACCAAAAAGCGAGATTTTTGTCTCATCAGACCACATGACCTTCTCCCATTCCTCCTCTGGATCATCCAGATGGTCATTGGCAAACTTCAGACGGGCCTGGACATGCGCTGGCTTGAGCAGGGGGACCTTGCGTGCGCTGCAGGATTTTAATCCATGACGGCGTAGTGTGTTACTAATCGTTTTCTTTGAGACTGTGGTCCCAGCTCTCTTCAGGTCATTGACCAGGTCCTGCCGTGTAGTTCTGGGCTGATCCCTCACCTTCCTCATGATCATTGATGCCCCACGAGGTGAGATCTTGTATGGAGCCCCAGACCGAGGGTGATTGACCGTCATCTTGAACTTCTTCCATTTTCTAATAATTGCGCCAACAGTTGTTGCCTTCTCACCAAGCTGCTTGCCTATTGTCCTGTAGCCCATCCCAGCCTTGTGCAGGTATACAATTTTAACCCTGATGTCCTTACACAGCTCTCTGGTCTTGGCCATTGTGGAGAGGTTGGAGTCTGTTTGATTGAGTGTGTGGACAGGTGTCTTTTATACAGGTAACGAGTTCAAACAGGTGCAGTTAATACAGGTAATGAGTGGAGAACAGGAGGGATTCTTAAAGAAAAACTAACAGGTCTGTGAGAGCCAGAATTGAGAGCCGTAAGTGATCAAATAGTTATGTCATACAATAAAATGCAAATTAATTACTTAAAAATCATACAATGTGATTTTCTGGATTTTGGTTTTAGATTCCGTCTCTCACAGTTGAAGTGTACCTATGATAAACATTTACAGACCTCTACATGCTTTGTAAGTAGGAAAACCTGCAAATTCGGCAGTGTATCAAATACTTGTTCTCCCTAATGTATATGTGAGCATGCTGCTTAGCTCTCTGTTTTGTTTTGTTGAAGCATGTGTGTGTGTGTGTGTGTGTGTGCGCGTGCTGTTACCATGCTCCAGTGCTCTGACAATTTTTGGTCCTGCATCCTGATCCCCAGAGCTAGGCGAGCTGTGCCCAGGCTGTGGTGGCAGATTTGGGGCAGCTGAGGTGGAGGAGCTTGGGGGAGGAGCCACCTGGTGTGGGTCTGGGGATTAGACCAGCCAGCATGGCCTTCAGCTGCCTACTGAAACACCTCAGCAGAGTTTCACCACAACCAACCTTTACTACCATCATTATGTTTACGGATTTAAACACCTCAGCTGAAAAACCTCACAAGTCTGTCCGTTCGTCCGTCCATCCATCATCCATCCATCCAGTAGAACAATCACTGATTCACCTCACTAACACTCCTGCTTATTAATACATCCAAACCCAACCAAAGACCATGCTTAGGCTTCTGTCGAACTGCAACTCACCCTCACAAAGCCCACATCAGCCGATGAAAACTATTGTTGTTCAGCGGAGGAGTGTTAAGGAGAATGGCTTTGAAAAAAATGTCCTGCATGTTTTTTACAGCATCAAAAGATTCTTCAGCGATAGAAAAAGGATTCAGCCCATTTCCTTGGGTTGTTGGGAACAATGGTTTCTCTACTGGCTCTGTTCCAGCAGCAGCCCATTGTAAACGGACATGATCACAGCGTATTGGCACACTGTTTGTTAGTGAAGAGAACCAACGCTACACCAAAGGAATCATATCCTGGAATGCATGTTAATGTTGATGTGCGAGCCCAGCATAAAGCTCTTCTTTGTTTGTGTGGGTTGTCAGTCAGCTCTTTTATTCAAGTTGGGTAGCTTGGAAGCTGGGTAGCTGGATGGGTGGCTGGGTAGCTTGGTATCTGGGTAGCTAGCTGGGTTGCTGGGTAGGTGTCTGGGTACCTGGGAGGCTGACTGGTTGGCTGGCTGGGTAGCTGGGTGTTTGGCTGGCTGACTGGCTGGGTGGGTAGCTGGCTGGCTGGCTGGGTGGGAGGCTGGGTGGCTTGGTAGCTGGGTGGGAGGCTGGGTAGCTAGCTGGGTAGGTGTTTGGGTACCTGGGAGGCTGGCTGGTTGGCTGGGTAGCTGGCTGGGTGGCTTGGTAGCTCGGTGGGAGGCTGGGTAGCTAGCTGGGTAGCTGGGTATGTGGCAGGGTAGCTGGCTGGCTGGGTAGCTGGGTGACTTGCAGGATGGGTGGCTGGCAGCGTTGGGCCGATAGGTGCTAATGAGGTTTACAGAGTACTGGGTATGTGAGTGAGTGAGTGAGTGAGTGAGTGAGTGAGTGAGTGAGTGAGTGAGTGAGAGAGCCTTGTCCTTGACAGAGAGAGCCTTGTCCTTGCTCTGTTTAGAGCAGCAGTCTACAGTAAGAAGTACCAGTCAGACATCTTTTAGAGCAGCAGTCTACAGTAAGAAGTACCAGTCAGACATCTTTTAGAGCAGCAGTCTACAGTAAGAAGCACCAGTCAGACATCTTTTAGAGCAGCAGTCTACAGTAAGAAGCACCAGTCAGACATCTTTTAGAGCAGCAGTCTACAGTAAGAAGCACCAGTCAGACATCTTTTAGAGCAGCAGTCTACAGTAAGAAGCACCAGTCAGACATCTTTTAGAGCAGCAGTCTACAGTAAAAAGTACCAGTCAGACATCTTTTAGAGCAGCAGTCTACAGTAAGAAGCACCAGTCAGACATCTTTTAGAGCAGCAGTCTACAGTAAGAAGCACCAGTCAGACATCTTTTAGAGCAGCAGTCTACAGTAAAAAGTACCAGTCAGACATCTTTTAGAGCAGCAGTCTACAGTAAGAAGCACCAGTCAGACATCTTTAAGAGCAGCAGTCTACAGTAAGAAGTACCAGTCAGACGTCTTTTAGAGCAGCAGTCTACAGTAAAAAGTACCAGTCAGACATCTTTTAGAGCAGCAGTCTACAGTAAGAAGCACCAGTCAGACATATTTTAGAGCAGCAGTCTACAGTAAGAAGCACCAGTCAGACATCTTTTAGAGCAGCAGTCTACAGTAAGAAGTACCAGTCAGACATCTTTTAGAGCAGCAGTCTACAGTAAGAAGTACCAGTCAGACATCTTTTAGAGCAGCAGTCTACAGTAAGAAGTACCAGTCAGACATCTTTTAGAGCAGCAGTCTACAGTAAGAAGTACCAGTCAGACATCTTTTAGAGCAGCAGTCTACAGTAAGAAGCACCAGTCAGACATCTTTTAGAGCAGCAGTCTACAGTAAGAAGTACCAGTCAGACATCTTTTAGAGCAGCAGTCTACAGTAAGAAGTACCAGTCAGACATCTTTTAGAGCAGCAGTCTATAGTAAGAAGTACCAGTCAGACATTTTGCTTGACAGCCGATTGTGCATCAATGTGTCCTTCAGCCATTAGTTCTACCCACAGTGCCTTGCTCCAGTCCCTGTGTACGGAGGGGGACTGCCAGCCTGTGTGTGTGTGTGATGCTGCCCCTCTCTATCTCTCTCTCACTGTGTTATAGTGATGCCAAGCTACACAGGCCCTGGCAGAGGGCTCTCTCCCACTGAGTGTTTGCCTGCGCAAGCCACACACACCCCTCTGACAGATGAGTCAGGGAGTGATCAGAACAAGGCTTAAGGCAAAGATCACAGAAAGGAGGTCATCCAACACACACAAAACACCACGCAACGGAACCAGCCAAACAGCCATACATATCAACACACCGTTTCATCATTTAATCCACCAGCACGCACCATAGAGTTCAATCAGATGTACATACTGTAGTTGATTTGATTCACACAAGACAATGCACACTAAAACCTGAATGTGCATTCATTTATGTATGTGGTGCTTGATTACCAAACTATTTCAATTAATACAAGACTCAGATACGGACTGTTTTTATATAAACCCTGAATATGCTTCAGTACTGCATCATAATTAAGGTGACTTCCATTTAAAGGAATAGAAAATAGACTTCTTTTGCAATGAGCAAGTGGAAATGCGTATTTACATTTCCTAGTCAAAATCAGACAATCAGAGGTTGGTGGTCATTCCCTATTGGACAGAGGTGGTTATTTCTTGAGTCCTATTGGACAGGAGACTCCGGTGCCGTTCAGGCCACAGTATCCGCCGGGGTTCTTGCTGAGGTACTGCTGGTGGTAGTCCTCAGCATAGTAGAACTCCTGGTTCTCGGCTATCTCTGTGGTGATTTCTCCAAAGCCCCCCTCTATCAGGACCTGTAGAAACAACAACAACGCTATATCATTAGGACTGACCTTCATGAATGAATGGCTCAGGATTGAATGGTTACAACACAAGATAAACTTTCTAAAAGTCACAAATGAACCATTTTCCTGCCTTCTTCCATGTAATTACATTCAAAACATTTGTCTGCCTCCTTTAAGGAAAATATTTTCTTACAAAGAAATGTATTGTTTTTCAAGATTACACATACTCTTACTGTTAGCAGTGTTACAGCTAATGCAATCTCTCTCTCTCTCTCTCTCTCTCTCTCTCTCTCTCTCTCTCTCTGTCTCTCTCTTTCTCTCTCTCGCTCTCTCTCTCTCAGTCATTTGTTAAGCATTGGAGCAGAGACGAGCACAGAGAGAGGTCATTAGTGCTCGGGGTGGCCCTACGGGTGAGGCCCAGACAGATGTGCCCAATGTGTGTATGTGTATGGGGAGGGGGCATCGGGTTTGTGTGTGTGTGTGTGTGTGTGTGTGCGTGTGCATGTGTGAGCTGTGAAGTGCCCCCACTGACCCAGTATACCCAATGCCTGCAGCACGTTTATATGGTCCACACACACACCTCAGCCAATCAGCTAATCTCCTCTAACCCCCAGTACAGGGCCGTCTAAACAGGTACACCTCAGCCAACCTGGGTAATCTCCTCTAACCCCCAGTACAGGGCCGTTTAAGCACGTACACCTCAGCCAACCTGGGTAATCTCCTCTAACCCCCAGTACAGGGCCGTTTAAGCAGGTACACCTCAGCCAACCTGGGTAATCTCCTCTAACCCCCAGTACAGGGCCGCTTAAGCAGGTACACCTCAGCCAACCTGGGTAATCTCCTCTAACCCCCAGTACAGGGCCGTTTAAGCAGGTACACCTCAGCCAACCTGGGTAATCTCCTCTAACCCCCAGTACAGGGCCGTTTAAGCACGTACACCTCAGCCAACCTGGGTAATCTCCTCTAACCCCCAGTACAGGGCCGTTTAAGCAGGTACACCTCAGCCAACCTGGGTAATCTCCTCTAACCCCCAGTACAGGGCCGCTTAAGCAGGTACACCTCAGCCAACCTGGGTAATCTCCTCTAACCCCCAGTACAGGGCCGTTTAAGCAGGTACACCTCAGCCAACCTGGGTAATCTCCTCTAACCCCCAGTACAGGGCCGCTTAAGCAGGTACACCTCAGCCAACCTGGGTAATCTCCTCTAACCCCCAGTACAGGGCCGTTTAAGCACGTACACCTCAGCCAACCTGGGTAATCTCCTCTAACCCCCAGTACAGGGCCGTTTAAGCAGGTACACCTCAGCCAACCTGTGTAATCTCCTCTAACACCCAGTACAGGGCCGCTTAAGCAGGTACACCTCAGCCAACCTGGGTAATCTCCTCTAACCCCCAGTACAGGGCCGTTTAAGCAGGTACACCTCAGCCAACTTGGGTAATCTCCTCTAACCCCCAGTACAGGGCCGTTTAAGCACGTACACCTCAGCCAACCTGGGTAATCTCCTCTAACCCCCAGTACAGGGCCGCTTAAGCAGGTACACCTCAGCCAACCTCACTGCTTTTCATCCTCTATCCTCACTGCTTTTCAGCCTCTATCCTCACTGCTTTTCATCCTCTATCCTCACTGCTTTTCAGCCTCTATCCTCACTGCTTTTCAGACTCTATCCTCACTGCTTTTCATCCTCTACCCTCACTGATTTTCATCCTCTATCCTCACTGATTTTCATCCTCTATCCTCACTGATTTTCATCCTCTATCCTCACTGATTTTCATCCTCTATCCTCACTGATTTTCATCCTCTATCCTCACTGATTTTCATCCTCTATCCTCACTGATTTTCATCCTCTATGAAAAATCACAACAACAAAACACCATGTTGGACTTTTTGGGGTTACTGGTGCCTGGTGTCAGAACTCTGGGTTGAACTGTATACCAATGACACAGTTAGGCACCGGGAGTGACTCCCCACTGAAATCCCATTCCATATCACCACACCTGTCCAAGTGTCAGTCAGTTAGTCAGTCAGTCAGTCAGTCATTTGTAATAGAAAGAGCCAGGCTGAATATCATTCGAAATCTGCCTCTGCAAGCAAGGTTTACATTTGAAGTGTACACTAGTCTAGCATGTACAGCATATTGAGAAATCCAGGTTGGAAGTAAATGTATTGTTCTTATGAGAATATGGAGATTCTAAGCTGAGAAATGGTAATGTTCAGGGGAAAGAGGACAAAGTGGGGATATTGTTGACACAATGCCACTTGGGAGTTTCAAGAAAGTGATGCAAGGATGTGTCTATTGCTTTCCTTCTCTCTTTCTCTCTTTCAATCTTTCTCTCTTTCCAACTTTCTCTCTTTCCAACTTTCTCTCTTTCCATCTTTCTCTCTTTCTCTATTATTTCCCACTCTTGCTCTCTCTACCTCTGCTCCGCCAACCACCTCCTATCACTAATGTTTGTTGCTAAGTGTCTATGTGTCGTGTGTGTGGCAGGGAGGGGGGACAGTGGGCTGTATGAAGGAACCTGCCAACTACCTAATTTCTCGGACCATCTGCCTGGAGGCAGCCACGCACCTGTTAGGAGCAGCTGCCACCGTACAGGAGACAGGAGAGAGAGAGAGAGAAAGGTAGCACAGAATCAACTCTCCTCTCCCCGCCAGAACCAGTTCCAGTCCTAGCTCTATATACCTTCATCCCCAGTTCCAGTCCTAGCTCTATATACCTTCATCCCCAGCTCCAGTCCTAGCTCTATATACCTTCATCCCCAGCTCCAGTCCTAGCTCTATATACCTTCATCCCCAGTTCCAGTCCTAGCTCTATATACCTTCATCCCCAGTTCCAGTCCTAGCTCTATATACCTTCAGCCCCAGTTCCAGTCCTAGCTCTATATACCTTCATCCCCAGCTCCAGTCCTAGCTCTATATACCTTCATCCCCAGCTCCAGTCCTAGCTCTATATACCTTCATCCCCAGCTCCAGTCCTAGCTCTATATACCTTCATCCCCAGTTCCAGTCCTAGCTCTATATACCTTCATCCCCAGTTCCAGTCCTAGCTCTATATACCTTCAGCCCCAGCTCCAGTCCTAGCTCTATATACCTTCATCCCCAGCTCCAGTCCTAGCTCTATATACCTTCAGCCCCAGCTCTATACACCTTCATCCTCCTATAGCCCAGCTCCACCACAATACCCCAGCTCCACCACATTCCCCAAGCTCCACCATTATAACCCAGCTCCACCACTATAACCCAGCTCCACCACTATAACCCAGCTCCACCACTATATCCCAGCTCCACCACTATACCCCAGCTCCACCACTATACCCCAGCTCCACCACTATAGCCCAGCTCCACCACTATACCCCAGCTCCACCACTATACCCCAGCTCCACCACTATAGCCCAGCTCCACCACTATACCCCAGCTCCACCACTATAGCCCAGCTCCACCACTATAGCCCAGCTCCACCACTATACCCCAGCTCCACCACTATACCCCAGCTCCACCACTATAGCCCAGCTCCACCACTATAGCCCAGCTCCACCACTATACCCCAGCTCCACCACTATAGCCCAGCTCCACCACTATACCCCAGCTCCACCACTATAGCCCAGCTCCACCACTATACCCCAGCTCCACCACTATAGCCCAGCTCCACCACTATAGCCCAGCTCCACCACTATACCCCAGCTCCACCACTATAGCCCAGCTCCACCACTATACCCCAGCTCCACCACTATAGCCCAGCTCCACCACTATACCCCAGCTCCACCACTATAGCCCAGCTCCACCACTATAGCCCAGCTCCACCACTATACCCCAGCTCCACCACTATAACCCAGCTCCACCACTATAGCCCAGCTCCACCACTATAGCCCAGCTCCACCACTATACCCCAGCTCCACCACTATACCCCAGCTCCACCACTATACCCCAGCTCCACCACTATAACCCAGCTCCACCACTATAACCCAGCTCCCATCATTCACTCCCACATCCTCTCTTTTTCTCTCGTTCTCCCACATCCTCTCTTTTTCTCTCGTTCTCCCTCATCCTCTCTCTCTCTCTTTCTCTCTCTGTTTCCCTTTCTGTTTCTCTCTCTCAATCTCTCTGTCTCTCTCTTGCTATCTGAGGCCCTGTGTGTGCTTTACAGTGGGGCTTAGCAGCTCCTATATCTCAGCATGGACACCCAGCAGGTAGCTATCGCCATCCGCAGTTCACCACCGGGTGCACGCCAGCCCCCGGTTGGCGCCGGGCCAGGCTGGCACCGCCAAATATGATTTGAGACACACATTTTCTGTGGTGGTACCGAGTTGGGACGTCATGCCATCGTTCTGAATGCCCATCATGGCAGTCTCCCTAAGAAGCCTGGTCGCTAGGGAGACCTCAGCTGCAGTGGGCAGCGCTAACACTTATTGTCACAGATAGATGGGAGGAAGATGGGAGGAAGTGTGTGTGTGTGTGTGTGTGTATGTTTAAAAATCCAGGGCTGTATCTAAGATAATGCGGTGGCAGGTGCTATTTTTTTCTCTCCCACTCAGCTCTGGAAAATGGAGCAGAGCAGGAGCTTGAGACAAGAGGCTGAGGTGAAACAAAACAAGGTGAGCAGGCCTGGCGGACAAGAGGCTGAGGTGAAACAAAACAAGGTGAGCAGGCCTGGCGGACAAGAGGCTGAGGTGGAACAAAACAAGGTTAGCAGGCCTGGCGGACAAGAGGCTGAGGTGAAACAAAACAAGGTGAGCAGGCCTGGCGGACAAGAGGCTGAGGTGGAACAAAACAAGGTTAGCAGGCCTGGCGGACAAGAGGCTGAGGTGAAACAAAACAAGGTTAGCAGGCCTGGCGGACAAGAGACTGAGGTGGAACAAAACAAGGTGAGCAGGCCTGGCGGACAAGAGGCTGAGGTGGAACAAAACAAGGTTAGCAGGCCTGGCGGACAAGAGGCTGAGGTGAAACAAAACAAGGTGAGCAGGCCTGGCGGACAAGAGGCTGAGGTGGAACAAAACAAGGTGAGCAGGCCTGGCGGACAAGAGGCTGAGGTGAAACAAAACAAGGTGAGCAGGCCTGGCAGACAAGAGGCTGAGGTGGAACAAAACAAGGTGAGCAGGCCTGGCGGACAAGAGGCTGAGGTGGAACAAAACAAGGTTAGCAGGCCTGGCGGACAAGAGGCTGAGGTGAAACAAAACAGGGTGAGCAGGCCTGGCGGACAAGAGGCTGAGGTGGAACAAAACAAGGTGAGCAGACCTGGCGGACAAGAGGCTGAGGTGAAACAAAACAAGGTGAGCAGGCCTGGCGGACAAGAGGCTGAGGTGGAACAAAACAAGGTGAGCAGGCCTGCCGGACAAGAGGATGAGGTGGAACAAAACAAGGTTAGCAGGCCTGGCGGACAAGAGGCTGAGGTGAAACAAAACAAGGTGAGCAGGCCTGGCGGACAAGAGGCTGAGGTGGAACAAAACAAGGTGAGCAGGCCTGGCGGACAAGAGGCTGAGGTGGAACAAAACAAGGTGAGCAGGCCTGGCGGACAAGAGGCTGAGGTGGAACAAAACAAGGTGAGCAGGCCTGGCGGACAAGAGGCTGAGGTGGAACAAAACAGGGTGAGCAGGCCTGGCGGACAAGAGGCTGAGGTGGAACAAAACAAGGTGAGCAGGCCTGGCGGACAAGAGGCTGAGGTGGAACAAAACAAGGTGAGCAGGCCTGGCGGACAAGAGGCTGAGGTGAAACAAAACAAGGTTAGCAGGCCTGGCGGACAAGAGGCTGAGGTGGAACAAAACAAGGTGAGCAGGCCTGGCGGACAAGAGGCTGACCACTTGGCAGGACATTAAACCCAATCAGTAGTAGTCTATTTATAGTTTATTTCTGGCCAATAAAGGATGTCTGAAGAGTGAAATATGTAATTGAGCATTAAGAGGTTGTAAAACACAACAGAAGACTCCAGCAGCAGCAGCGCATGTCTACAGCAGCCTGTTTATTTATGGCCTGTCACAAACACACACAACCTTGGATGCAGGCAGGTGAACAAAAGGAGTGAGGTTGTTGCTGAGATTTCCGCACCACCGTTCTGAATGTAAAGAACTAGAGCTACCAGTTCATATCTCCTATTCCTTTGTTTACAGTTTGCTAGCATCTTCAGGGGAATCGTGTTCATATGTGTGCTGTTAGGCGTGTGTTTGAATACTTACAATGTGTAGTAAATGTATAGCTCCAGGCTTTTAATGTCTGTCCTGGCGCATATAACCACCGTGCTTACTGTACCATCCAGCCATTCTAGAATCAGTCAACTATCACAGCCCCTCCTCCATGACATGTCAGTCTGGCAGCAGAGGGCTCATAGTTCATCTGAGAGACAAAGGAAACCATGCAGAAGAAGAATGACATGTTTATCTCTCATTTCTATTCTGTCTAAGAACTGAGTCATGGCAGGACTTGGAGCCAACGGTTTAGTGGTGCATGGAAACGAATGGGACTTGGCATTCATCCACTCTCTAGCCTATCTATCCACAGCCTAATTCAGTCAGTCGAGGACCCTGGTGAGTGAGGTTCATCTTCGTTTGCTCAGCTGACACGCTACCCCTCATCAGCTGACACGCTACCCCTCATCAGCTGACACGCTACCCCTCATCAGCTGACACGCTCCCCTTCATCAGCTGACACACTACCCTTCATCAGCTGACACACTACCCTTCATCAGCTGACACGCTACCCCTCATCAGCTGACACGCTCCGCTTCATCAGCTGACACGCTACCTTTCATCAGCTGACACGCTCCCCTTCATCAGCTTACACACTACCCTTCATCAGCTGACACACTACCCTTCATCAGCTGACACACTACCCTTCATCAGCTGACACACTCCACTTCATCAGCTGAAACACTACCCTTCATCAGCTGACACACTACCCTTCCTCAGCTGACACACTACCCTTCATCAGCTGACACACTACCCTTCATCAGCTGACACACTCCCCTTCATCAGCTGAAACACTACCCTTCATCAGCTGACACGCTCCCCTTCATCAGGTGACACACTACCCCTCATCAGCTGACACGCTCCCCTTCATCAGGTGACACACTACTCTTCATCAGCTGACACACTACCCTTCATCAGCTGACACACTACCCTTCATCAGCTGACACACTACCCTTCAATCAGCTGACACACTACCCCTCATCAGCTGACACGCTCCCCTTCATCAGCTGACACACTACTCTTCATCAGCTGACACACTACCCCTCATCAGCTGACACGCTCCCCTTCATCAACTGACACACTACTCTTCATCAGCTGACACACTACCCCTCATCAGCTGACACGCTCCCCTTCATCAGCTGACACACTACCCTTCATCAGCTGACACACTACTCTTCATCAGCTGACACACTACCCTTCATCAGCTGACACACTACCCTTCATCAGCTGACACACTACATCTCATCAGCTGACACGCTCCCCTTCATCAGGTGACACACTACCCTTCATCAGCTGAAACACTACTCTTCATCAGCTGACACACTACTCTTCATCAGCTGACACACTACCCTTCATCAGCTGACACACTACCCTTCATCAGCTGACACACTACCCTTCATCAGCTGAAACACTACCCTTCATCAGCTGACACACTACCCTTCATCAGCTGAAACACTACCCTTCATCAGCTGAAACACTACCCTTCATCAGCTGACACACTACTCTTCATCAGCTGACACACTACCCTTCATCAGCTGACACACTACCCTTCATCAGCTGAAACACTACCCTTCATCAGCTGACACACTACCCTTCATCAGCTGACACACTACCCTTCATCAGCTGAAACACTACCCATCATCAGCTGACACACTACCCTTCATCAGCTGACACACTACCCTTCATCAGCTGACACCCCCCATTCATCAGCTGACACACCCCCCTTCATCAGCTGACACCCCCCCCCCTCATCAGCTGACGCACCCCCTTCATCAGCTGACACACCTCCCTTCATCAGCTGACACACCCCCCTTCATCAGCTGACACACATACATCTCATCAGCTGAGAATGACATCATGCTGTGAACAGAGGTCACACCTCTCCTCTAAACCCCACACATTCAATCATTATCCATTCAATCATTCTATCACCCTTTCATTAGCAGGGGGCTCCTCGGATCAGAGGTCATCCTACCCCCAGGTGGACTAGCATGCACACTGACCCCAGCTGGGACCCCCTTGTAGGGGTAGATGAGGACAGGGGCTCCCCTGGGAGATCCAGGGGGCTTGGATCTCCTCAGTGTCTCTGTCTCTGTCTACTGAGCACAGATGCCAGGCAACCAGGCAGTAGGGTCCTTGCTATCTGGGATCCTAGGGATGTCCATACCCAATTGATGTTGACATTTTAAATGGTTACGGTAAGGATTAGGTAGGGGTTATTGTGAAGGTTAGGGTAGGGGTTAAGGTTAGGGTAGGGGTTAAGGTTAGAGTTAGGGTAGGGGTTAAGGTTAGAGTTAGGGTAGGGGTTAAGGTTAGAGTTAGGGTAGGGGTTAAGGTTAGAGTTAGGGTAGGGGTTAAGGTTAGGGTTAGAGTAGGGGTTAAGGTTAGGGTTAGAGTAGGGGTTAAGGTTAGGATTAGGGTAGGGGTTAAGGTAGGGTTAGGGTAGGGGTTAAGGATAGGGTTAAGGTAGTGTTAGGGTAGGGGTTAAGGTTAGGGTTAGCATTAGGGTAGGGGTTAAGGTAGGGTTAGGGTAGGGGTTAGGATTTAGGGTAGGGGTTAAGGTAGTGTTAGGGTAGGGATTAAGGTTAGGGTTAGGATTAGGGTAGGGGTTAAGGTTAGGGTTAGGGTAGGGGTTAAGGTAGTGTTAGGGTAGGGGTTAAGGTTAGGGTTAGGTTTGGGGTTAAGGTTAGGGTTAGGATTAGGGTAGTGTTAGGGTAGGGGTTAAAGTTAGGATTAGGGTAGGGGTTAAGGTAGTGTTAGGGTAGGGGTTAGGGTTAGCATTAGGGTAGGGGTATGGGTTAAGGTAGGGTTAGGGTAGGGGTTAAAGTTAGGGTTAGGATTAGGGTAGGGTTAGGGTAAACTATCTACTGTATCTGTCTACTGTATCTATCTACTATATCTATCTACTCTATTTGCTATAAATTATATACTGTATCTATCTACTGTATCTATCTAATGTATCTATCTATCTACTGTATATATCTACTTCATCTGTCTACTGTATCGATCTACTCTATTGACTATAAACTATCTACTGTATAAATCTACTGTATCTATATACTCTATTGACTATAAACTATCTACTGTATCTATCTACTGTATCTATCTACTCTATTGACTATAAACTATCTACTGTATCTATCTACTGTATCTATCTACTGTATATATCTACTTTATCTCTCTACTGTATCTATCTACTGTGTCTGTCTACTCTATTGACTATAAACTATCCATTGTATCTATCTACTCTATTGACTATAAACTATCTATTGTATCTATCTACTCTATTGACTATAAACTATCTACTGTATCTATCTACTCTATTGACTATAAACTATCTACTGTATCTATCTACTCTATTGACTATAAACGATCTACTGTATCTATATACTGTATCAATCTACTCTATAGACTATAAACTATCTACTGTATATATCTACTTCATTTGTCTACTGTATCGATCTACTGTATCTATCTACTCTATTGACTATAAACTATCTACTGTATAAATATACTGTATCTGTCTACTGTATCTATCTACTGTATCTATCTACTCTATTGACTATAAACTATCTACTGTATCTATCTACTCTATTGACTATAAACTATCTACTGTATCTATCTACTCTATTGACTATAAACTATCTACTGTATCTATCTACTGTATCTATCTACTCTAGTGACTATAAATGATCAACTGTATCTATCTACTGTATCTATCTACTGTATCTGTCTACTCTATTGACTATAAACTATCTATTGTATCTATCTACTGTATCTGTCTACTCTATTGACTATAAACTATCTACTGTATCTATCTACTGTATCTATCTACTCTAGTGACTATAAACGATCTACTGTATCTATCTACTGTATATATCTACTGTATCTGTCTACTCTATTGACTATAAACTATCTACTGTATCTATCTACTCTATTGACTATAAACTATCTACTGTATCTATCTACTCTGTCTGTCTACTCTATTGACTATAAACGATCTATTGTATCTATCTACTGTATCTGTCTACTCTATTGACTATAAACTATCTATTGTATCTATCTACTGTATCTATCTACTGTATCTATCTACTGTATCTATCTACTCTATTGACTATAAACTATCTACTGTATATATCTACTCTATTGACTATAAACTATCTACTGTATCTATCTACTCTATTGACTATAAACTATCTACTGTATATATCTACTCTATTGACTATAAACTATCTACTGTATCTATCTACTGTATCTATCTACTCTAGTGACTATAAACGATCTACTGTATCTATCTACTGTATATATCTACTGTATCTGTCTACTCTATTGACTATAAACTATCTACTGTATCTATCTACTCTATTGACTATAAACTATCTACTGTATCTATCTACTGTGTCTGTCTACTCTATTGACTATAAACTATCTATTGTATCTATCTACTGTATCTGTCTACTCTATTGACTATAAACTATCTACTGTATCTATCTACTGTATCTATCTACTGTATCTATCTACTGTATCTATCTACTGTATCTATATACTGTATCTGTCTACTGTAGCTATCTACTGTATCTATCTACTGTATCTATCTACTCTATTGACTATAAACTATCTATTGTATCTATCTACTGTATCTATCTACTGTATCTATCTACTCTATTGACTATAAACTATCTACTGTATCTATATACTGTATCTGTCTACTGTAGCTATCTACTGTATCTATCTATCTACTGTATCTATCTACTCTATTGACTATAAACTATCTACTGTATCTATCTACTGTATCTATATACTGTATCTATATACTGTATCTATCTACTGTATCTATATACTGTATCTGTCTACTGTAGCTATCTACTGTATCTATCTATCTACTGTATCTATCTACTCTATTGACTATAAACTATCTACTGTATCTATCTACTGTATCTATCTACTGTATCTATATACTGTATCTATCTACTGTATCTATCTACTGTATCTATATACTGTATCTGTCTACTGTAGCTATCTACTGTATCTATCTACTGTATCTATCTACTCTATTGACTATAAACTATCTACTGTATCTATCTACTGTATCTACATACTGTATCTATCTACTGTATCTATCTACTGTATCTATATACTGTATCTGTCTACTGTAGCTATCTACTGTATCTATCTACTGTATCCATCTACTCTATTGACTATACACTAACTACTGTATCTGTCTACTGTATCTATCTACTGTATCTATCCACTCTATTGACTATAAACTATCTATTGTATCTAAAACTGATAGAGACATACCCCAAGCGACTTACAGCTGTAATCGCAGCAAAAGGTGGCGCTACAAAGTATTAACTTAAGGGGGCTGAATAATTTTGCACGCCCAATTTTTCAGTTTTTGATTTGTTAAAAAGGTTTGAAATATCCAATAAATGTCGTTCCACTTCATGATTGTGTCGCACTTGTTGTTGATTCTTCACAAAAAAATACAGTTTTATATCTTTATGTTTGAAGCCTGAAATGTGGCAAAAGGTCGCAAAGTTCAAGGGGGCCGAATACTTTCGCAAGGCACTGTATCTACTCTATTGACTATGAACTATCTACTGTATCTGTCTACCTTATCTATCTACTGTATCTGTCTACTGTATCTATCTACTGTATCTATCTACTCTATTGACTATGAACTATCTACTGTATATGTCTACTGTATCTATCTACTGTATCTGTCTACTGCATTTATCTACTGTATCTATCTACTCTATTGACTATAAACTACCTACTGTATCTCTCTACTGTATCTGTCTAGTGTATCTGTCTACTGTATCTGTCTACTGTATCTGTCTACTGTATATATCTACTGTATCTGTCTACTGTATATATCTACTCTATTGACTAAACGATCTACTGTATCTGTCTACTGTATCTATCTACTGTATCTGTCTACTGTATCTGTCTACTGTATCTGTCTACTGTATCTATCTACTGTATCTGTCTACTGTATCTATCTACTGTATCTGTCTACTGTATATATCTACTGTATCTGTCTACTGTATATATCTACTGTATCTGTCTACTGTATCTATCTACTCTTTTGACTATAAACTATGCTGTATCTCCGAGGGTGTGAAACCCACACACATACGGATCAACCTCAGTCCTGGTCAGAGGAAGTGCAAGTGGCAGAATCTCCAAAATGGCGTCACTGTCCCTCATCTTCTCTCCCTTAGATGCTAGCTGCTGTGTTTGTTCCAGCGGTCCTGTGCTGTGTTACGTTACCACATGGCTAAATGCATAATTCAGACTAATTAATTTGCATATCAGACAGAGTGCTCATTTGGAATGCAAATACCTGCGCGCCCTGGTTAACCGCAGAAACGTGAAAGGCAGCGATAAGCAGCCTGACATGACTTTCTATTCAGCCATTTCAGGCAGACAGGAGAAAGAAGAAAACGTGGGGGAAGAGAATGAAATGAAAAATACACACCCGGCGCGGCGTGTTAAAAGAGCCAGAGCAGGATTAGAGAGAGGGAGAAGACAGGAGAGTCACGGTACACACACACACACACATACACACACACACACACACACACACACATACATACACACACACACACACACATACACACACACATACACACACACACACACACACACACACACACACATACACACACACACACACACACACATACACACACACACACACACACACACACACACACACACACACACACACACACACACACACACACACACACACACACACACATACACACACACATACACACACACACACACACACACACACATACACACACACACACGCCTTTGTGCACAGAAATGGACACAGAGAAAAGAGGGGAGGAACAAAATAATGAAGAATGAACGAGGAGGGAGAGGAGAAATGATTGAAAGAAGAAATTAATTTCTAGGAATAATTCATGCTAACACAAAGAGAGCAGCCCTCCACCCATTGAGGAATCAAGAGTTATCACACAGGCCAGGCAGAGGTGAAAAGAAGACACTGTAGTTAGTCAGTCCTTCTACCCTCGCCCCTAATTCCACACACACACAGATAAATACAGAAAATGATAGCGGTGCATCCAAGACAAAGTTTGATACGACAAAAGGGACGTCGAAGCCTAAAATAAAGGCGTGATCAGCAGGTGCACCATCCAGAAACACCACTACCTCGAGAACAATGGAGCACACACCCCAACCATAGATGAGTAGAGGGGGAGGGAGAGAAAGAGGGAGAGAGAGAAAGAAAAGGAGCATGCCTTGTCTTTCTCTGTAGCCCCTCAGCCCCAGCCTCAGAGGTCATTTTCTGCAGTGCTTTGCCTCACACAGAGCGCTCCCCAATCACTCCCCACGTGAACAATACAATCAAGCCAGCCAGCGGAGCACACACGGTCAATACCAGGACATTAAATGAACCAGACTCTTCCCAATCCTCCAGCTCTTCGGGCCAATACTAAATGGAGAATGGAACAGGCAGTGGCTGAATCCGCTCCCCCCCCCCCCCCCCCCCGTTACAAATGGCTGTGAATGACAATACTTTGTCACGAGGCAGATTAGCAGAAAGAAAACACATCTATTCTATGTGGACTTGTTCCTTCCTGACTGAGTGATTGTCAGGAAGGGGATGGGAGACATTCACAATGCTCTGTAATGATTGCCTCATTTCAAAATGGGAAACACTGAAAACATTTCTAATGCTTTCAACATTGACTGTCAGGATAAGAGTCTTTGGTATCTAGTAGATGGATAGAGAAGGAGAAAATGGACTCATCTTCCTCGTACGAGACAGTCAGGTCATTCAAACAGAGGTAATATCCTCATGTCATGCCTGTGTGTATTATTCATTATGTTTCTGCATGCAGTGTCTATGCAGTGTCTATGCAGTGTCTATGCAGTGTCTATGTAGTGTCTATGCAGTGTCTATGTAGTGTCTATGCAGTGTCTATGCAGTGTCTATGCAGTGTCTATGTAGTGTCTATGCAGTGTCTATGTAGTGTCTATGTAGTGTCTATGCAGTGTCTATGTAGTGTCTATGCAGTGTCTATGCAGTGTCTATGTAGTGTCTATGCAATGTCTGTGCAGTGTCTATGTAGTGTCTATGTAGTGTCTTTGTGCATGTGTGCGTATGTAGTGTATGTGTGTGCGTATGTAGTGTATGTGTGTGCGCATGCGTATGAGTGTGTTCTGCGTGCCTGGCTTTGTTCATGTGTGTGTGCTCTGTGCTGCTGGCACGGAGTGTGGCTTCACTGGAGAGGAAGATGGCATGGCTCCCTCCCTGGCAGAGCAGACCCTCTGTCCATAATGATGTTTAGGGAAATGTGGGCGCACGTGCCAAAAATCTGTTACATACCATTTGTTCAGGTCTCCTGTGGGTACCATCAGAAAGCAAATGAAAATGGGAAAGTCTCTGCTTGTGAGAGGAGAGCAAAAGAACAGGAGGAAGGAAATAAGATGGGCTGCTTCACTCCTTTACTAAACTAAAGGCAAAGGATGGGAAGTGTGAAGAACAGACTGTAAGAGGACAGAAGGACGGACAGTAAGAGGACAGAAGGACGGACAGTAAGAGGACAGAAGAACAGACTGTAAGAGGACAGAAGGACGGACAGTAAGAGGACAGAAGGACGGACAGTAAGAGGACAGAAGGACGGACAGTGAGTGACACCAGTGAGGTAGCATGACTGTTCACACCCTGATGAGATGATGAGATGGGGACTGACCATCACAGCTTCACCGCCATAATAGAAGTGGAGAGATGGATGTGTGTGTGTATGTGTGTGTGTGTGTGTGCGTGCGTTGATTTTGAGGCTATATATCATAATGCCCGTTGAGAAAACCAGGTTTCCAATGGGATATTGTGTATTATGAACTTTGTGGGTAGAGCCCTGTCAGCTGATTGGCTGACAGCCGTGGTATATCAGACTGTATAACACGGGTATGACAAAACATTTATTTATTTTTACTGTTCTAATTACATTGGTAACCAGTTTATAATAGCAATAAGGCACCTCTGGGGTTTGTGGTATATGGCCAATATACCACGGCTAAGGGCTGTGTCCAGGCTCTCCGCGATGCGTCGTGCTAAGAACAGCCCTTAGCCGTGGTATATTTGCCATATACCAAACCCCCTCGGGCCTTATTGCTTAATTATAAATACCTGTGTTATTATACAACCAACAATTCAAGACTCTCGATGAACAACAGAGGGACAGAGGTTGAGAGAAAGATGGAACACATTGGAAAAGAGGCTGATCTAGAGTCCGTAAGTCAACAGGAAGGATCAAAACGACAGATTCATCTTCCCAAGGTGGACAGACAAGGTTCCAATACGCGAGAGTATGATCCAAAGTTTTCCCCTGACACCCACAACAACACCCTTATTTACTCAACCTCTGTCCGCTTAACATTCCAAGACATTATGTCTGAAGGACAGAGAGAGAGGGAGTGAGCGACAGAGAGAGGAGTTTAAAGGTGAGGAGAGGAGAGGAAGAAAGCTGAGTTCGCTACTAAAGCAATTCGAAGACAGATTTGGCCGGCAGATGGTGTTTGTTAAACCAACTGGTGTGGTGCATTAGGATGTCGGGAGCAGCATGCTACCCTGCTCCATCTAAAATAGCCACAGATGGAGGGGTACAGGGGAGGAAGGGGGAGGTCGAGGGGGGAGCGCCGAGGCCCGGCAAGCTGGTCAGGAAATAACGAGAGCAGCTAGCGAACGGAGGGGGAACAGATAATTAGCCCGACCATGGCCTCCAGTCACTCACTCATTCCACCGAGAGAGGAGAGGAAAAAGGGGGGGAGGAGAAGAGAGGGAGAAGGTGTGATCTCTCAGGGTGTGCAGGTGAGAGGCTGTCACAGCCGGAGAGCACCCCCCCCCCCATCAACAGGGTGGAGACTCACATTCACCACAGATACACTCTCTCTCTCTCTCTGCCAGAGCAGGAGATCAGCCAGTAACATTGTGCCACAGTAAAGTATGCTACTTACCCTGCGCAATCTCCCCACAGTGTCCTCCTATAATATCATTCTATATTTCATTGCACTCCTCTTTCCCCTCATCCTCCTAAGTTTGCCATATCCCTATATCTCCTCTCTCTCTAACAGTCCACTAACTGTCTCCTCTCTCTCTAACAGTCCACTAACTCCCTCCTCTCTCTCTAACAGTCCACTAACTGTCTCCTCTCTCTCTAACAGTCCACTAACTCCCTCCTCTCTCTCTAACAGTCCACTAACTGTCACCTCTCTCTCCAACAGTCCACTAACTCCCTCCTCTCTCTCTAACAGTCCACTAACTGTCACCTCTCTCTCTCTAACAGTCCACTAACTGTCTCCTCTCTCTCTAACAGTCCACTAACTCCCTCCTCTCTCTCTAACAGTCCACTAACTGTCTCCTCTCTCTCTAACAGTCCACTAACTGTTTCCTCTCTCTCTAACAGTCCACTAACTGTCTCCTCTCTCTCTAACAGTCCACTAACTGTCTCCTCTCTCTCTAACAGTCCACTAACTGTCTCCTCTCTCTCTAACAGTCCACTAACTGTCTCCTCTCTCTCTAACAGTCCACTAACTGTCTCCTCTCTCTCTAACATTCCACTAACTGTCTCTTCTCTCTCTAACAGTCCACTAACTGTCTCCTCTCTCCTCTCAACAATAGATAGCTTTCTACCTCAGAGGCTGTAAACCATGTGTTCTGCTGCTTACCTCGCCTCTCTGCTGAGACGACCGACCAGCCAGTAGGCAAACGCCGGAGATTGACTCTCCACCAATTAAGCCGACTGTCAGTGTGGGTGAGAAATCAGCCTGTCTGTAATTAGCTAGCTAGCTTACCCTGGTCTGCCTGCCTACTGCTATACACCAGCTCAAGAGAACAGATCTCAGTAGGTAGGCAGACCAGGGGAAGCTAGCTAGCTAATTACAGACAGGCTGATTTCTCACCCACACTGACAGTCGGCTTAATTGGTGGAGAGTCAATCTCCGGCGTTTGCCTCCTGGCTGGTCGGTCGTCTCAGCAGAGAAGCGAGGTAAGCAGCAGAACACATGGTTTACAGCCTCTGAGGTAGAAAGCTGTCTATTTTTGGCCTGTAATTGACACACTAATAGATGGGAACATGTCATACCAGTTTCTATCTTGACTCTTGAGAGGAGGATGAAGTCAAGTTTAAATGTCTCTTAGATGAGGAGAAGGGAGACGGAGAGAGAGGATCTGCTGTCTGTGTGTCCGTCAGGTGCCATGCTGTGAATGGTGAATAGTGAATGGGGAATGGTGAATGGTGAATGGTGAATAGTGAATGGTGAATGGTGAATGGTGAATAGTGAATGGTGAATAGTGAATGGTGAATGGTGAATAGTGAATGGTGAATGGTGAATAGTGAATGGTGAATGGTGAATGGTGAATGGGACACAATTCCCCCTGGAGATCAAAAACATGCATATTACATCTGAAATGTTCACTTTCCCTCGCAGAGAATATTTAAAATAAAAAATGTGTAGCAATACAGTACTGTGGCTCATCTCATGTAGCCCATACACAGGACACTGTTACAGTAGCTCAGTATATGGCTACAGCCCAGGCCAACTGATTCCAAACAGATAGTAACCCCACAACCCCTTGCCTAGATCTTTGTCCAGCTTGTCTTTGACTTCCTACACCATCATTTACTGAAGCAAACTGAGACGGCAACGGCAGTTGACTTGTTATTGACAGCCATCCATCTGTTGGGGGGGTATGGGTCACTTCTGTTGGGCTACTTCCTAGTGGTTCTTCAGTGACTGGTCCTAGCAGGGGAGGGTCAGTGGAGAGGGAGACCCCACTGAATGAAGTGCCCTAGTGTCCATGTGCAAACTCCTCCCTCTCTCACTCTGGATCCCCCTCTCCTCCTCCCCCTCCCCCCCCCCTCCTCTCTGTGCAGCCCGGCCCTCTCGCTGCGTGGGATGATGCGGCACCTCAGACAGCAACGCTCCGACGCAATAAATATTAATAACCCTAAACCCCCAAAGTGGAGCGAGAGAGGGAGAAAGAACCACCACCACCCCAAAGTGGAGCAAGAGAGGGAGAAAGAACCACCACCACCCCAAAGTGGAGCAAGAGAGGGAGAAAGAACCACCACCACCCCAAAGTGGAGCAAGAGAGGGAGAAAGATCCACCACCACCCCAAAGTGGAGCGAGAGAGGGAGAAAGAACCACCACCACCCCAAAGTGGAGCAAGAGAGGGAGAAAGAACCACCACCACCCCAAAGTGGAGCAAGAGAGGGAGAAAGAACCACCACCACCCCAAAGTGGAGCAAGAGAGGGAGAAAGAACCACCACCACCCCAAAGTGGAGCAAGAGAGGGAGAAAGAACCACCACCACCCCAAAGTGGAGCAAGAGAGGGAGAAAGAACCACCACCACCCCAAAGTGGAGCAAGAGAGGGAGAAAGAACCACCACCACCCCAAAGTGGAGCGAGAGAGGGAGAAAGAACCACCACCACCCCAAAGTGGAGCGAGAGAGGGAGAAAGAACCACCACCACCCCAAAGTGGAGCAAGAGAGGGAGAAAGAACCACCACCACCCCAAAGTGGAGCAAGAGAGGGAGAAAGAACCACCACCACCCCAAAGTGGAGCAAGAGAGGGAGAAAGAACCACCACCACCCCAAAGTGGAGCAAGAGAGGGAGAAAGAACCACCACCACCCCAAAGTGGAGCAAGAGAGGGAGAAAGAACCACCACCACCCCAAAGTGGAGCAAGAGAGGGAGAAAGATCCACCACCACCCCAAAGTGGAGCAAGAGAGGGAGAAAGATCCACCACCACCCCAAAGTGGAGCAAGAGAGGGAGAGAGAACCACCACCACCCCAAAGTGGAGCGAGAGAGGGAGAAAGAACCACCACCACCCCAAAGTGGAGCAAGAGAGGGAGAAAGAACCACCACCACCCCAAAGTGGAGCGAGAGAGGGAGAAAGAACCACCACCACCCCAAAGTGGAGCAAGAGAGGGAGAAAGAATCACCACCACCCCAAAGTGGAGCAAGAGAGGGAGAAAGAACCACCACCACCCCAAAGTGGAGCGAGAGAGGGAGAAAGAACCACCACCACCCCAAAGTGGAGCAAGAGAGGGAGAAAGAACCACCACCACCCCAAAGTGGAGCGAGAGAGGGAGAAAGAACCACCACCACCCCAAAGTGGAGCAAGAGAGGGAGAAAGAACCACCACCACCCCAAAGTGGAGCGAGAGAGGGAGAAAGAACCACCACCACCCCAAAGTGGAGCGAGAGAGGGAGAAAGAACCACCACCACCCCAAAGTGGAGCAAGAGAGGGAGAAAGAACCACCACCACCGCTCCCTCCCCGTCTCCCTCCACCTCCCTGTACCCCAGGAAACAAAGAGCAACCAACCGCCGCCATATTGCCCTGCCTGTCCAACCACTGTGCCCTCGCTCCCTTAACCCGCTTCCACTTGAACCCTCTCCTCTCCCCCTCCCTCCATTTCCCCCTCTCTCTATCTCTCTCCGTTCCTCCCCTGACTCCCCCCATTAAGGACCCAGTTGCCAGTCAGAGCGTGCTTTATTAACCCCTTCCCTGACATCCATTTCATTACGTCGGGGGTCAACAGCTGATTAAAATACAGCCGAGGCGCCTCTCTACAGATGACCTACGACCCCAGCCAAACCCCGCTTAATTTGGTCTGGCTGGGCCAATCAGAGGACTTGAGGGATGGGACTGGGCTAGGAGGGGTGGGGGGCCCTCCTCTGTTTCCATGGCAACAGGGCCCTGCTGCTGGGTTTGCAGTGCGGAGCAGAAGTCTCAGCAGGGGGGAGGAGGATGGAGGAGGAGGGAAAGAGAAAGAGAGAGCAGACAATGGAGGAGGAAGAGAGGATGGGAAGAGGACAAAGAGGCAGCAAGGCCAGCAGAGGGAGTGTGTGAGCGCGTTTGTATTGTCTGTGAGTCTAGTCTGTGTGTGTATGTGAGCGTGTGTGTATGCAGCACACTTTGTCAGAGTAGTCATTGTGTAAGTGGAGGCTGTCGCTTTGTGCCCAGAAACACAGCCAACAATAGCAAACGCTAGAGTAAAATAAACAGGTTGCATTGTCTCAGACACGTGACTGGGGGGACATTAGTGGCAAATGGCCTCCTTTCAGCCGAGACGAGACACAACGAGACGAGCTCCGCTCACAGATGATATGATTGTCATGGTAGATGAGACATGAACCGGAGAATAAATTAGACCCCACTCCACAACCAATCGACGCAAATGTCAAACTTCACAGTTGGAGAAAACACACAAACCCAGTAAATGTGTGTTTCAAAACACTGCCACTGTTTTCAGCAAACAGCAGAGGAGCTAACAATGCAATATAACATGTAGCAGCTGATAATGTTCTGTTAAAAGGGGAAATGAAATCTTGATTTCCCTTTTTATATGTCTGGAACCCCTCCAAATCTTCCTGTTCTTCAGGACTGACTGACAGACAGACAGACAGACAGACAGACAATCAGACAGTAGATAGATAGATAGATAGATAGATAGATAGATAGATAGATAGATAGATAGATAGATAGATAGATAGATAGATAGATAGATAGATAGATAGATAGATAGATAGATAGATAGATAGATAGATAGATAATTTGGTATAAAGCAGACCTAACTCACTCTATTAAATTAATCAAAACAGGAACATTTTACATTTGGCTAGAAATTCAAAAAGGACATTATCTTAACAGAGAAAAATGTCCTCCTGTGTGCTACCTACAGTATATCCCCCCACTAGAATCCCCATACTTTAATGAAGACAGCTTCTCCATCCTGGAGGGGGAAATCAATCATTTCCAGGCCCAGGGACATGTACTAGTCTGTGGCGACCTAAATGCCAGAACCGGACAAGAACCTGACACCCTCAGCACACAGGGGGACAAACACCTGCCTGCAGGTGACAGCATTCCCTCCCCCATATGCCCCCCTAGGCACAACTATGACAACATAACCAACAAAAACGGATCACAACTCCTGCAGCTCTGTCGCACGCTGGGTATGTACATAGTCAATGGTAGGCTTCGAGGGGACTCCTATGGTAGGTACACCGATAGCTCATCTCTTGGCAGTAGTACTGTAGACTACTTTATCACTGTCCTCAACCCAGAGTGTCTCAGAGTGTTCACAGTCAGCCCACTGACACACCTATCAGATCACAGCAAAATCACAGTCTACTTGAACAGAGCAATACTCAATCATGAGGCATCAAAGCCTAAGGAACTGAGTAACATTAAGAAATGCTATAGATGGAAGGAATGCAGTTTGGAAACCTACCAAAAAACAATTAGGCAACAACAAATGCAATCCCTTTTAGACAATTTCCTGGGTAACTGTAATAGTGAAGGTGTAAACTTGGCAGTAGAAAATCTTAACAGTATATTTGACCTCTCAGCTTCCCTATCAAATCTAAAAATGACAAATGGTTTGATGAAGAATGCAAATATACAGACAACAAATTCTAATTGGCTACACGTTAAAAACATTTTTGACCCCCTTTTCTCCCCAATTTCGTGGTATCCAATTGATTGTAGTTACTATCTTGTCTCATCGCTACAACTCTCGTACGGGCTCAGGAGAGACAAAGGTCGAAAGCCATGCGTCCTCCGAAAAACACAACCCAACCAAGCCGCACTGCTTCTTAACACAGCATGCATCCAACCCAGAAGCCAGCCGCACCAAGGTGTCGGAGGAAACACCGTGCACCTGGCGACCTAGTTAGCGTGCACTGCACCCGGCCCGCCACAGGAGTCGCAAGTGAGCAATGAGACAAGGATATCCCTACCAGCCAAACCCTCCCTAACCCGGACGACGCTAGGCCAATTGTGCGTCGCCCCACGGACTTCCCGGTCACGGCCGGCTGCGACAGAGCATGGGCGCGAACCCAGAGTCTCTGATGGCACAGCTAGCACTGCGATGCAGCGCCACCCGGGAGGCCTATAGTAAAACTCTAACATCATCCTTGGCTCTGGTATCTTCCCCAATATTTGGAACCAAGGACTGATCACCCCAATCCACAAAAGTGGAGACAAATTTGACCCCAATAACTACCGTGGGATATGCGTCAACAGTAACCTTGGGGAAATCCTCTGCATTATCATTAACAGCAGACTCGTACATTTCCTCCATTAAAACAAGGTACTGAGCAAATGTCAAATTGGCTTTTTACCAAATTACCGTACAACAGACCATATATTCACCCTGCACACCCCAATTGACAACCAAACAAACCAAAACAAAGGCAAAGACTTCTATGCTTTGTTGATTTAAAAAAAAGCCTTTGACTTTCGATGATCTGGTGCTTCTGTCACCAACCAAGGAGGGCCTACAGCAGCACCTAGATATTCTGCACAGATTCTGCCAGACCTGGGCCCTGACAGTAAATCTCAGTAAGACCAAAATAATGGTGTTCCAAAAAAGATCCAGTCGCAGGGACCACAAATATAAATTCCATCTAGACACCATTGCCCTAGAGCACACAAAAAACTATACATTCTTTGGCCTAAACATCAGTGCCAAAGGTAACTTCCACAAAGCTGTGAACGATCTGAGAGACAAGGCAAGAAGGGGATTCTATGCCATCAAAAGGAACATAAAATTCAACATACCAATTAGGATCTGGCTAAAAATACTTTAATCGGTAATTGAGCCCATTGCCCTTTATGGTTGTGAGGTCTGAGGTCCGCTCACCAACCAAGACTTCACAAAATGGGACAAACACCAAATTGAGACTCTGCATGCAGAATTCTGCAAAAATATCCTCAGTGTACAACGTAGAACACCAAATAATGAATGCAGAGCAGAATTAGGCCGATACCCACTAATTATCAAAATCCAGAAAAGAGCCGTTAAATTCTACAACCACCTAAAAGGAAGTGATTCCCAAACCTTCCATAACAAAGCCATCACCTACAGAGAGATGAACCTGGAGAAGAGTCCCCTAAGCAAGCTGGTCCTGGGGCTCTGTTCACAAACACAAACAGACCCCACAGAGCCCCAGGACAGAATACCTGACCACTGTGACTGACCCAAATTTGAGGAAAGCTTTGACTATGTACAGACTCAGTGAGCATAGCCTTGCTATTGAGAAAGGCCGCCGTAGGCAGACATGGCTCTCAAGAGAAGACAGGCTATGTGCACACTGCCCACAAAATGAGGTGGAAACTGAGCTGCACTTCCTAACCTCCTGCCCAATGTATGACCATATTAGAGAGACATATTTCTCTCAGATTACACAGATCCGCAAAGAATTCAAAAACAAATCCGATTTTGATAAACTCCCATATCTACTGGGTGAAATACCACAGTGTGCCATCACAGCAGCAAGATTTGTGACCTGTTGCCGCAAGTAAAGGGCAACCAGTGAAGAACAAACACCATTGTAAATACAACCCATATTTAATGCTTATTTATGTCCCCTTGTGTACTTTAACCATTTGTACATTGTTACAACACTGTATATATATATATATAATATGACATTTCTAATGTCTTTATTGTTTTGAAACTTCTGTATGTTAAATGTTTACTGTTCATTTTTTTGTTTATTTCACTTTTATATATTATCTACCTCACTTGCTTTGGCAATGTTAACACGTTTCCCATGCCAATAAAGCCCCTTGAATTGAATAGATAGATAGATAGATAGATAGATAGATAGATAGATAGATAGATAGATAGATAGATAGATAGATAGATAGATAGATAGATAGATAGATAGATAGATAGATAGATAGATAGATAGATAAATGGGGCTCATTTGGGTGAGAGACTGGGCCTCTATGGAAGGGGTAGAGGAACGGGCAATGGGATGGAGGGACATGGGGGAAGGGGGAGAGAGGGAGGAGAGGGTGTCCCCTGGTCGGCTGTTTTATTAGGCTGCCATTAGGAGAGGAGGGGCTGCAGGATCTCAGCTCCATAAAGGAACAAATCCATCCCATATGCTGCACTTCCTCCTCCACCTCCACTTCCTCCTCCACCTCCTCCACGTCCTCCTCTTCCCTGGGAGTGTACTCCCTATTGCACCGGCTTTCCCAGACAGCCTGATGACACCTAGCCAGCTCTACACCCTGGGAAGCAGCATGGGGCTCTGTTAGCCTGATGAATAGTCCAATGGGGGTCAGGTACTGTAGAAAAGGAGGGAATGGAGTGATGGGGTAGACAAACTGAGAGAAAATGTGTGTGTTGGCAGCAACTAAACATACGCTTGTTTCTTTTGAAGAAACATATAAAGCGTTGAAAACTGAACGACTTAACGTTCCTACCGTTCATAACTAACCAGAAACCAGACGTCCAAGCTTATTTCAGTCATGTCCATGTCTCAACTCAACTGTGTCTGCTCTGTGCCTCCCGAGTGGCGCAGTGGTCTAAGGCACTGCATCGCAGTGCTAGCTGTGCCACTAGAGATTCTAGATTCGAGTCCAGGATCTGTCACAGCCTGCCGCGACCGGGAGACCCATGGGACGGCGCACAATTGGCCCAGCGTTGTCCGGGTTATGGGAGGGCTTGGCCCGGCAGGGATGTCCTTGTCCCATCGCGCACTAGCGACTCCTGTGGCGGGCCGGGCGCATTGCACACTGACACGGTCGCCAGGTTTACGGTGTTTCCTCTGACACATCGGTGCGGCTAGCTTCCTGGTTAAGTGGGCATTGTGTCACTTGGTTGGGTTGTGTTTCGTGGGACGCACGGTTCTCGACCTTCGCCTCTCAAGACTGTAACTACCAATTGGATACCACGAAATTAGGGCGAAAATGGGTTTAAAAAAAAGAAAAACTGTCTGCTCTGCTCTGTTCTGGTGATGAAGAGGTGGAGCATTGCTCATCCAGACGAACTCGACGAGTCTTCCTCTCATCTTTGCACAAAAGACAGTACAGCAGCCCTTCATCTGTATCCAGCAGCTCAACAATAGAACAACCATGAAGGTATCCAGACATTCAAGGTCATCTCATCAACAATCTCCAGTGAGATTCAACTGTCAATAGATACAAGGACACGTCTTTATCCATCTCACAGACTAACATCATATGGCTTACATAGAACACCTCCGCTCCCATAAGGAACAAAGGACAGAGAAGAAGGGCCAGCGAAATGGAGAGCGAGGCGAGGGCGGAAAGCAGGCGAGAGAAAGGATAGAGGGTACAGAATTAATCAAGACGAGAGAGAAGAGCAGTAAGGTTGTAGAGAGAAGATAGAAAGAGAGAGGGAGAGAAGAGCAGTAAGGTTGTAGAGAGAAGATAGAAAGAGAGAGAGAAGAGCAGTAAGGTTGTAGAGAGAAGATAGAAAGAGAGAGAGAAGAGCAGTAAGGTTGTAGAGAGAAGATAGAAAGAGAGAGAGAAGAGCAGTAAGGTTGTAGAGAGAGAGAGAGAGAGAGAGAGAGAGAGAGAGAAGAGCAGTAAGGTTGTAGAGTGAAGATAGAAGGAGATAGAGAGGAGCAGTAAGGTTGTAGAGAGAGATAGAGAGGGAGAGAGAGAGAGAGAGAAGAGAGAGAAGAGCAGTAAGGTTGTAGAGAGAGAGAGAGGGAGAGAGAGAGAGAGAGAGAAGAGCAGTAAGGTTGTAGAGAGAAGATAGAAAGAGAGAGAGAGGAGCAGTAAGGTTGTAGAGAGAAGATAGAGAGAGAGAAGATAGAAAGAGAGAGAGAAGAGCAGTAAGGTTGTAGAGAGAGATGGAGAGAGAGAGAGAAGAGCAGTAAGGTTGTAGAGAGAAGATAGAAAGAGAGAAGATAGAAAGAGAGAGAGAAGAGCAGTAAGGTTGTAGAGAGAAGATAGAGAGAGAGAGAGAAGAGCAGTAAGGTTGTAGAGAGAAGATAGAAAGAGAGAGAGAAGAGCAGTAAGGTTGTAGAGAGAAGATAGAGAGAGAGAAGAGCAGTAAGGTTGTAGAGAGAAGATAGAAGGAGAGAGAGGAGCAGTAAGGTTGTAGAGAGAGAGAGGGAGAGAGAGAGAGAGAGAGAAGAGCAGTAAGGTTGTAGAGAGAAGATAGAGAGAGAGAAGAGCAGTAAGGTTGTAGAGAGAAGATAGAAGGAGAGAGAGGAGCAGTAAGGTTGTAGAGAGAGAGAGGGAGAGAGAGAGAGAGAGAGAGAGAGAAGAGCAGTAAGGTTGTAGAGAGAAGATAGAAAGAGAGAGAAGGAGAGAGTAACAGCAGAAAGAAACTAATGTAGTTCCACTGTAAGCTTGGATGTATTCTCTCTCAGTCTCTCCATTGTTCTGGAAGCCATGCATGCAGCAGTGTTGCAGAGGGTGGGGTCTTAGCGTGGCAAAGCTTCTCCACATAGCTTTCCTCAAAGAGATTCTGCTGTACCTCCCCACCCGTTCTCTCCTCTCACTGGGGGAATCAGCTGCAGCATGCCATCCCTCTCAATTAAACATATGCATTGTAGGCTGCCCGGCTCCATGCATGTTCTCTGTACGGTGATGGGCTTTGAACCTTGACTGATACTCTCTGGAGAGATGAGTGTGTTGCAGCAAGCTTTTAATGTGACTGGTGACTGATGCAGCCTAAAAGCCTTGTTGGCTGGTACAATGTGTTCTGGTCTGGGTACTGAATGTGATTTATTTGGGGGAAATAGATTTCTTCCACACCAAGCTTTTGTTTCTATAACATCTCTAGAGTACTGATTATTGAGTTGATGTGACTCCCACACACAGACATGTTACCTTCTGGTAGTCATCTTTGGAGGCCAGAGCCTGTTCAAGCTGCTCCTGTGTGTATGTGTAGATGGCTGATCGATAGGTCGCTCCTACGTCGTTGCCCTGACGCATTCCTGACAATGAGAGAGAACACAATGTTGGGTAACTTTAAGAGAAGTTACTGGACTAAAGACAATATATTTCACTCAATATAGAGTAAGACATAAAAGAAGGACAAATCCGACAGACAAAGAGAGACACACACACACACACACACACACACACACACACACACACACACACACACACACAGAAACACAGGGTTACAAGGTACTCTAAGTTAACAAAAGTTTACTTCCATATAATTTCTTCTAAACATCTAAACCATCCTGTCCATCCACCAACCTACCAGCATACTATGTTTACTTTGTTTGCTCTGACAGTCTTACGAAACAAACTCACAATCAACCCTGTTTGTCTGTCGGGGGAAAACAACCTGGAGACGAGACCAGACCGACTGCGGTGTAATTTCAATCAAAGCACAGTTCACCTTGATGCAGATGTAGAACATGATACAGCTACTGCCTGCCTGTCTGCCTGCCTGTCTGCCTGTCTGTCTGCCTGTCTGTCTGCCTGCCTGTCTGTCTGTCTGTCTGTCTGTCTGTCTGTCTGTCTATCTGCCTGTCTGTCTGTCTGCCTGCCTGCCTGCCTGCCTGCCTGCCTGCCTGCCTGCCTGCCTGCCTGCCTGCCTGCCTGCCTGCCTGCCTCTGTGTAATTATTATGTTGCTGGAAGCGGAGTGGCGTGTGAGCCGTGCAGACAGACAGTGAATCACACTGATTTTGTTCCCTGACAAAAAGGTCCCATTCAAACACGCAATCATTGGCTAGGTGTTAGAGGACACAGTGAAAATGTCTTGTAGGTTGAAGACAAACCATTTAGTAGTACTGTTGAGAGTAGCTTCATGTTACGATCACATGGAATATGACAGTGAGTCTTACAGTAAGGGAATAAGTAGGTTAACCTTATCTAGCATCACTGGGCCTGTGAGCAGCACTTCAGAGAATGCTTGACCTTAGTCGCTATCTTGACCTTTCTGAATAGTATACCCATATTGCATCCATACCACAGGTACATACACTACATGTCCAAAAGTATGTGGACACCTGCTTGTCGGTGACCTCATTCCAAAATCATGGGCATTAACATGGAGTTGGTCAGGCCTTTGCTGCTATTACAGTCTCCACTCTTTTGGGGACCATGAAAAACAGGTCCAGACCATTATTCCTTCTCCACCAAACTTTACAGTTGGCACTATACATTTGGGCAGGTAACGTTCTACTGGTATCAAACCAAACCCAGATTCGTCCGTCGGACTGCCAGATGGTGAAGCGTGATTCATCACTCCAGAGAACACATTTCCACTGCTCCACTGAGTCCAATGGCGCCAAGCTTTACACCACTCCAGCCGACTATTGGCATTGCTCGTGGTGATCTTAGACTTGTGGGCGGCTGCTCGGCCATGGAACCCATTTCATGAAGCTCCTGACGAACAGTTATTGTGCTGACGTTGCTTCCAGAGGCAGTTTTAAACTCGGTAGTGAGTGTTGCAACCGAGGAGAGACAATTTGTACGCGCTTCGGCGCTCAGAGGTCCCTTCTGTGAACTTGTGTGGCCTACCAAATCGTGGCTGAGTCGTTGTTGCTCCTAGACATTTCCACTTCACAATAACATCACTTACAGGTCACCGGGGAAGCAGGGCAGAAATTTGACAAACTGACTTTGTGGCATCCTATAATGGTGCCATGTTGAAAATCACTGAGCTCTTCAGTAAGGCCATTGTACTGCCAATGTTTGTCTATGGAGATTGCATGGCTGTGTGCTCGATTTTATACACCTGTCAGCAACGGGTGTGGCTGAACTAGCCGAATAACCTAATTTGAAGGGGTGCCCACATACTTTTGTATACTGTATATAGTGTAGGTAATACATGAAGGATGCATATAAACTCAGCAAAGAAAGAAACGTCCTCTCACTGTCAACTGCGTTTATTTTCAGCAAACTTAACATGTGTAAATATTTGTATGAACATAACAAGATTCAACAACTGAGACATAAACTGAACAAGTTCCACAGACATTTGACAAACAGAAATGGAATAATGTGTCCCTAAGCAAAGGGGGGGGGGTCAAAATCAAAAGTAACAGTCAGTATCTGGTGTGGCCACCAGCAGCATTAAGTACTGCAGTGCATCTCCTCCTCATGGACTGCACCAGATTTGCCAGTTCTTGCTGTGAGATGTTAACTCACTCTTCCACCAAGGCACCTGTAAGTTTCCAGACATTTCTGGGGGGGAATGGCATTAGCCTTCACCCTCCGGTCCAACAGGTCCCAGACATGCTCAATGGGAATGAGATCCAGGCTCATCGCTGGCCATGGCAGAACACTGACATTCCTGTCTTGCAGGAAATCATGCACAGAACGAGCAGTATGGCTGGTGGCATTGTCATGCTGGAGGGTCATGTCAGGATGAGCCTGCAGGAAGGGTACCACATGAGGGAGGAGGATGTCTTCCCTGTAACGCACAGCGTTGAGATTGTCTGCAATGACAACAAGCTCAGTCCGATGATGCTGTGACACACCTCCCCAGACCATGACAGACCCTCCACCTCTAAATCTATCCCGCTCCAGAGTACAGGCCTCGGTGTAACACTCATTCCTTCAACGATAAACGTGATTCTAACCATCACCCCTGGTGAGACAAACTGCGACTCGTCAGTGAAGAGCACTTTTTGTCAGTCCTGTCTGGTCCAGAGACGGTGGGTTTGTGCCCATAAGCGACGTTGTTGCCGGTGATGTCTGGTGATGTATCTTCTTATCCACTACGTGTCATAGTGTGTGTATCTTCTTATCCACTGTGTGTCATAGTGTGTGTATCTTCTTATCCACTGTGTGTCATAGTGTGTGTATCTTCTTATCCACTGTGTGTCATAGTGTGTGTATCTTCTTATCCACTATGTGTCATAGTGTGTGTTTCTTCTTATCCACTACGTGTCATAGTGTGTGTATCTTCTTATCCACTACGTGTCATAGTGTGTGTATCTTCTTATCCACTATGTGTCATAGTGTGTGTATCTTCTTATCCACTATGTGTCATAGTGTGTGTATCTTCTTATCCACTGTGTGTCATAGTGTGTGTATCTTCTTATCCACTACGTGTCATAGTGTGTGTATCTTCTTATCCACTACGTGTCATAGTGTATGTATCTTCTTATCCACTATGTGTCATAGTGTGTGTATCTTCTTATCCACTACGTGTCATAGTGTGTGTATCTTCTTATCCACTATGTGTCATAGTGTGTGTATCTTCTTATCCACTACGTGTCATAGTGTGTGTATCTTCTTATCCACTATGTGTCATAGTGTGTCTATCTTCTTATCCACTATGTGTCATAGTGTGTGTATCTTCTTATTCACTGTGTGTCATAGTGTGTGTATCTTCTTATCCACTACGTGTCATAGTGTGTGTATCTTCTTATCCACTATGTGTCATAGTGTGTATCTTCTTATCCACTATGTGTCATAGTGTGTGTATCTTCTTATCCACTACGTGTCATAGTGTGTGTATCTTCTTATCCACTGTGTGTCATAGTGTGTGTATCTTCTTATCCACTATGTGTCATAGTGTGTATCTTCTTATCCACTATGTGTCATAGTGTGTGTATCTTCTTATCCACTACGTGTCATAGTGTGTGTATCTTCTTATCCACTGTGTGTCATAGTGTGTGTATCTTCTTATCCACTACGTGTCATGGTGTGTGTATCTTCTTATCCACTATGTGTCATAGTGTGTGTATCTTCTTATCCACTATGTGTCATAGTGTGTGTATCTTCTTATCCACTACGTGTCATAGTGTGTGTATCTTCTTATCCACTATGTGTCATAGTGTGTGTATCTTCTTATCCAATATGTGTCATAGTGTGTATCTTCTTATCCACTATGTGTCATAGTGTGTGTATCTTCTTATCCACTATGTGTCATAGTGTGTGTATCTTCTTATCCACTACGTGTCATAGTGTGTGTATCTTCTTATCCACTATGTGTCATAGTGTGTGTCTAAGGTTGCGCCTGACAGCTGAGTTGATGTGGGGAGGGGTCAGAGTTAACACAGAGCCAGATTTCTCTGGGGTTGTGTGTCGCCTGTGGACTCACACAGGGTCAATAAGGGTGAAATGAAACACACACTCATTGGGAAGTTACACACTGCAGGCACTTCTCTTGGTAGGGAGTGACCCTCTCTCGCTTTGCCTCTTTCTCCTACCCTCACTCCCTCCCTTATTTCACAGAGCCCTGATTGCAACCACTCAACATGGCAGACTCATATTCCTGTTACAGATAGCTCAAGGCAGAGGGAAGGCAGTAGCCCCCACTGGAAACACTGCTGTTGGATGTGTGTGGATGGAGGGAGTAGGTTTTATATAACACTCTTATCCAGAGCGACTTTTCTTACTGGTCCCCCTTACTGAACCCACAACCCTGGTGTTTCAAGCGCCATGCGCTACCATCGGAGCTACAAGGGACCTTACCTTGAGTTGGGTTGTGGCTCTCCCAGAACACCTTGAGCAGTTTGGAGAAGCTGGTCTTCTCTGGCTCCCAGACCACCCGAACCACCTCAGTATGGCCTGTCCTACCTGAGAAAGACAACAGAAGACAGGAGAAATGGTGGCGTTAGGAGATATAGGCAGTTGCCCCTATCCACTGGTCCAGGAGCAGATATTTACTTATCCTTCTGGTTAAGGTTAGGATTAGGGTATGATAATCTGATTCTAGATCTGTGTATACGTAACATTGAGTGGTCCTCCACTCCTCAGATACAGTGAATGTTAACTGAGAGTGAATGCTGTTCTCCAGTACACCAGTGAGCTGGATCAGATCTGAATGTTTTAACCAAGCAGAGAGCCCCTCTGTCCCAGAGCTCTGGAGGGAGGAGTGTCCTCCAATCACGCAAGCTGGACACCGAGTTTGGGACACGCTGATTGGATAGAGCTGTTAGGAGAACTCTCTTCCACTCTACCAGAGGGACATCCACAAAGGTTAACATCTCAATATGAGGTGAGAAGACAGAGTAAAACCATGTCTAATAAAGAAGAGCTCTTCTATTCCCAATTCAAGACATTTCTAGTGAGATGAGTTTATTCCACTGAGATGGGTGTTTAATATCACCTCATAAGGCTGTGTTCCCCACTATCTGCAGCACATCCACAGCTGGGATATTAAAAAAATGATAAGAACTAACCTGTAGGGTCACTCTCATTACAGACTGGCGCTACAGAGGAACTGTACAATAAACCTGATGGAAGAACACAGTGATGTCCTGGAGACAGGAGGAGGAACAAGGGAGTGTATGGAACACAATTGAGATGGTCTATAATTTGGTGCACACACACACACACACACACACACACACACACACACACACACACACACACACACACAGAAGCACATGCACAGTCAAATGCACAGACGCACCCATAGATTCATGAATCCATTTAGTCCTTTCCTCTCTCCAACATTCTCTCTCCCTCTAAGCCATTCTTTTAAATCCATGAATCCATTCTCTCTCTCTGTCAGCCTCCCTCATTTTCTCTACTCACTCTCTCCCTCCCTCTCTATTTTCCTCCCCCTCCCTCCTTTCTCCTCCTTCGGGTGGCTCCCTTGTTCAGCTGGTAGTGGAGCTGTGTGTTCAGGGTGAGCTGAAGGACATCTAAGGTGCACACACGCGGCAATCTTTACTGCTGGCAGCTCAGGGGAGGACAGGCAAGATGGCTGCCAGCATGAAGCTCAGCAGGAGAGAGAAGAGTCCATATGCCACCACTCTCCAACTCCCAATACATGGTCACAGGGCTGGAGCAAAAGATATGTTACCATCTTTTTTATTCCTGTATTGTCCTATCCTATTCCCGTATTGCCCTATCCTATTCCTGTACTGCCCTATCCTATTCCCATACTGCCCTATCCTATTCCTGTACTGCCCTATCCTATTCCTGTACTGCCCTATCCTATTCCTGTATTGCCCTATCCTATTCCTGTACTGCCCTATCCTATTCCTGTGCTGCCCTATCCTATTCCTGTACTGCCCTATCAAATTCCTGTACTGCCCTATCCTATTCCTGTATTGCCCTATCCTATTCCTGTACTGCCCTATCCTATTCCTGTATTGCCCTATCCTATTCCTGTACTGCCCTATCCTATTCCTGTACTGCCCTATCATATTCCTGTACTGCCCTATCCTATTTCTGTACTGCCCTATCCTATTCCTGTATTGCCCTATCCTATTCCTGTACTGTCCTATCCTATTCCTGTATTGCCCTATCCTATTCCTGTACTGCCCTATCCTATTCCTGTACTGCCCTATCCTATTCCTGTACTGTCCTATTCCTGTACTGCCCTATCCTATTCCTGTATTGCCCTATCCTATTCCTGTACTGCCATATCCTATTCCTGTATTGCCCTATCCTATTCCTGTACTGCCCTATCCTATTCCTGTATTGCCCTATCCTATTCCTTACTGTACACATCCCTCATCAGAATGATGCTTTCCTCCATTCTCTCTCTGTTTCTCTTTCTTTGGGTCTATTGTCTGTTCTATACATTCCTGCAGCCCCTAATCCCTTGTTGACACAGCTGTCTGCCAAGGAGCCATGGTATGTGTGTGTGTGTGTGTGTGTGTGTGTGTGTGTGTGTGTGTGTGTGTGTGTGTGTGTGTGCGTGTGCGTGTGCGTGTGTGTGTGTGTGTGTAGACAGGAAAGGAGGAAAGGGTACAGTTATCTCTCTACAGTTACACAAGGCTGAAACCCCCACACCCCACCCATTCTTCATGTATCCCAGAAGGCAATGGGAGCAGAGCGCAGGGTCTCTTGGATATAGTTGATCAGCCATGTTCAGAGTGATCCTTCTTCTCTCGCTCCCCTCCCTCTCCCTCTCTCTCTCTCCATTCAGTCAAGTCATCTGTGCAGTGTAACGTATGCATTCTACATCCACTTACTATATGCCTGAGTGTGTAGATTCATATTGACTATGGATTCCGTCAGACTGAATAGTTAGGAAGAGGGGGCTGCTCAGGTTTGACTATCTGAGAGGAGATACTGTGCTAACACCGGCTGTCTGTCGCAGCAGGCTGTTAAGGTTCGGATCACAGAGAAGAGAGGACAAGATAATGTGTGGGTCTAAAAGTTATATAGTTTCAAAGACAATATTTCAAATAATAAATTCAGGGCTGTTGGATGAGCTATTGCTATTGTGCCAGTGTATATTCATTTGAGAAAACCTCACCGCACAGCCCCAGCATCAGTCAGTAACAGTCAGTAACAGCCAGTAACAGTCAGTAGCAATCTGTAACAGTCTGTAACAGTCAGTAGCAGTCAGTAGCAGTCAGTAACAGTGAATAGCAGTCCGTAGCAGTCTGTAACAGTCAGTAACAGTCAGTAACATTCAGCAGCAGTCTGTAACAGTCTGTAACAGTCAGTAGCAGCCAGTAGCAGTCAGTAACAGTCAGTAGCAGTCAGTAACAGTCAGTAGCAGTCTGTAACAGTCAGTAGCAGTCGGTAACAGTCAGTGGCAGTCAGTAACAGTCAGTAACAGTCAGTAACAGTCAGTAGCAGTCAGTAACAGTCAGTAACAGTCAGTAACAGTCAGTAGCAGTCAGTAGCGGTCAGTAACAGTCTGTAACAGTCAGTAGCAGTGAGTAACAGTCAGTAGCAGTCAGTAACAGTCTGTAACAGTCAGTGGCAGTAAGTAACAGTCTGTAACAGTCTGTAACAGTCAGTAGCAGTAAGTAACAGTCTGTAACAGTCAGTAACAGTCAGTAACAGTCAGTAGCAGTCAGCAGCAGTCAGTAACAGTTTGTAACAGTCAGTAGCAGTGAGTAACAGTCAGTAGCAGTCAGTAACAGTCTGTAACAGTCAGTAGCAGTAAGTAACAGTCTGTAACAGTCAGTAACAGTCAGTAACAGTCAGTAGCAGTCAGCAGCAGTCAGTAACAGTCTGTAACAGTCAGTAGCAGTGAGTAACAGTCAGTAGCAGTCAGTAACAGTCTGTAACAGTCAGTAGCAGTAAGTAATAGTCGGTAACAGTCAGTAACAGTCAGTAACAGTCAGTAGCAGTCAGCAGCAGTCAGTAACAGTCAGTAACAGTCAGTAACAGTCAGTAACAGTCTGTAACAGTCAGTAGCAGTAAGTAACAGTCTGTAACAGTCAGTAACAGTCAGTAACAGTCAGTAACAGTCAGTAGCAGTCAGCAGCAGTCAGTAACAGTCAGTAACAGTCAGTAACAGTCAGTAACAGTCAGTAGCAGTCGGCAGCAGTCAGTAACAGTCAGTAACAGGCAGTAGCAGTCAGTAGCAGTGAGTAGCAGTCAGTAACAGTCAGTAACAGTCAGTAACAGTCAGTAGCAGTCAGCAGCAGTCAGTAACAGTCAGTAACAGTCAGTAGCAGTAAGTAACAGTCTGTAACAGTCTGTAACAGTCAGTAGCAGTAAGTAACAGTCTGTAACAGTCAGTAACCGTCAGTAACAGTCAGTAACAGTCAGTAACAGTCAGTAGCAGTCAGTAGCAGTCAGTAGCAGTCTGTAACAGTCGGTAGCAGTTAGTAGCAGTCAGTAACAGTCTGTAACAGTCAGTAGCAGTGAGTAGCAGTGAGTAGCAGTCAGTAGCAGTCAGTAACAGTCAGTAGCAGTGAGTAACAGTCAGTAGCAGTCAGTAGCAGTCAGTAGCACTCAGTAACAGTCTGTAACAGTCGGTAGCAGTCAGTAGCAGTGAGTAGCAGTCAGTAACAGTCTGTAACAGTCAGTAGCAGTGAGTAACAGTCTGTAACAGTCAGTAGCAGTGAGTAGCAGTCAGTAACAGCCTGTAACAGTCAGTAGCAGTGAGTAGCAGTCAGTAACAGTCAGTAACAGTCAGTAACAGTCAGTAACAGTCAGTAGCAGTGAGTAGCAGTCAGTAACAGTCAGTAACAGTCAGTAACAGTCTGTAACAGTCAGTAACAGTCAGTAGCAGTCAGTAACAGTCAGTAACAGTCTGTAGCAGTCAGTAACAGTCTGTAACAGTCAGTAACAGTCAGTAGCAGTGAGTAGCAGTCAGTAACCGTCAGTAGCAGTGAGTAGCAGTCAGAAAACAGTCTGTAACCGTCAGTAACAGTCAGTAGCAGTCAGCAGCAGTCAGTAACAGTCAGTAACAGTCAGTAGCAGTAAGTAACAGTCTGTAACAGTCTGTAACAGTCAGTAGCAGTAAGTAACAGTCAGTAACAGTCAGTAACAGTCAGTAGCAGTCAGTAGCAGTCAGTAGCAGTCTGTAACAGTCGGTAGCAGTTAGTAGCAGTCAGTAACAGTCTGTAACAGTCAGTAGCAGTGAGTAGCAGTGAGTAGCAGTCAGTAGCAGTCAGTAACAGTCAGTAGCAGTGAGTAACAGTCAGTAGCAGTCAGTAGCAGTCAGTAGCACTCAGTAACAGTCTGTAACAGTCGGTAGCAGTCAGTAGCAGTGAGTAGCAGTCAGTAACAGTCTGTAACAGTCAGTAGCAGTGAGTAACAGTCTGTAACAGTCAGTAGCAGTGAGTAGCAGTCAGTAACAGCCTGTAACAGTCAGTAGCAGTGAGTAGCAGTCAGTAACAGTCAGTAACAGTCAGTAACAGTCAGTAACAGTCAGTAGCAGTGAGTAGCAGTCAGTAACAGTCAGTAACAGTCAGTAACAGTCTGTAACAGTCAGTAACAGTCAGTAGCAGTCAGTAACAGTCAGTAACAGTCTGTAGCAGTCAGTAACAGTCTGTAACAGTCAGTAACAGTCAGTAGCAGTGAGTAGCAGTCAGTAACCGTCAGTAGCAGTGAGTAGCAGTCAGAAAACAGTCTGTAACCGTCTGTAACAGTCTGTAACAGTCAGTAGCAGTGAGTAGCAGTCAGTAACAGTCTGTAACAGTCTGTAACAGTGAGTAGCAGTCAGTAACAGTCATTAACAGTCAGTAACAGTCAGTAACAGTCAGTAGCAGTGAGTAACAGTCAGTAACAGTCTGTAACAGTCAGTAGCAGTGAGTAGCAGTCAGTAACAGTCTGTAACAGTCAGTAACAGTCAGTAGCAGTCTGTAACAGTCAGTAGCAGTCAGTAGCAGTCAGTAGCAGTCAGTAACAGTCTGTAACAGTCAGTAGCAGTGAGTAGCAGTCAGTAACAGTCAGTAACAGTCTGTAACAGTCTGTAACAGTCAGTAGCAGTGAGTAGCAGTCAGTAACAGTCAGTAACAGTCAGTAGCAGTCTGTAACAGTCAGTAACAGTCAGTAGCAGTCAGTAGCAGTCAGTAACAGTCTGTAACAGTCAGTAGCAGTGAGTAGCAGTCAGTAACAGTCAGTAACAGTCTGTAACAGTCAGTAGCAGTGAGTAGCAGTCAGTAACCGTCTGTAACAGTCAGTAACAGTCAGTAGCAGTCTGTAACAGTCAGTAACAGTCAGTAGCAGTCAGTAGCAGTCAGTAACTGTCTGTAACAGTCTGTAACAGTCAGTAGCAGTGAGTAGCAGTCAGTAACAGTCTGTAACAGTCTGTAACAGTCAGTAGCAGTGAGTAGCAGTCAGTAGCAGTCAGTAACAGTCTGTAACAGTCTGTAACAGTCAGTAACAGTCAGTAGCAGTGAGTAGCAGTCAGTAACAGTCAGTAGCAGTGAGTAGCAGTCAGTAGCAGTCAGTAGCAGTGAGTAGCAGTGAGTAACAGTCAGTAACAGTCAGTAACAGTCAGTAGCAGTCAGTAGCAGTCAGTAACAGTCAGTAGCAGTCAGTAACAGTCAGTAACAGTCTGTAACAGTCAGTAGCAGTGAGTAGCAGTCAGTAGCAGTCAGTAACAGTCTGTAACAGTCAGTAGCAGTGAGTAGCAGTAAGTAACAGTCAGTAACAGTCAGTAGCAGTGAGTAGCAGTCAGTAGCAGTGAGTAGCAGTCAGTAACAGTCAGTAGCAGTGAGTAACAGTCAGTAGCAGTGAGTAGCAGTCAGTAGCAGTCAGTAACAGTCTGTAACAGTCAGTAGCAGTCAGTAGCAGTGAGTAGCAGTCAGTAACAGTCTGTAACAGTCAGTAGCAGTGGGTAACAGTCTGTAACAGTCAGTAGCAGTGAGTAGCAGTCGGTAACAGTCTGTAACAGTCAGTAACAGTCAGTAACAGTCAGTAACAGTCAGTAGCAGTCAGTAGCAGTCAGTAACAGTCTGTAACAGTCGGTAGCAGTGAGTAGCAGTCAGTAGCAGTCAGTAGCAGTCAGTAACAGTCTGTAACAGTCAGTAGCAGTCAGTAGCAGTCAGTAGCAGTCAGTAACAGTCTGTAACAGTCAGTAGCAGTGAGTAGCAGTCAGTAGCAGTCAGTAACAGTCAGTAGCAGTGAGTAGCAGTCAGTAGCAGTGAGTAGCAGTCAGTAACAGTCAGTAGCAGTGAGTAACAGTCAGTAGCAGTGAGTAGCAGTCAGTAGCAGTCAGTAACAGTCTGTAACAGTCAGTAGCAGTGAGTAGCAGTCAGTAGCAGTCAGTAACAGTCAGTAGCAGTGAGTAGCAGTCAGTAGCAGTGAGTAGCAGTCAGTAACAGTCAGTAGCAGTGAGTAACAGTCAGTAGCAGTGAGTAGCAGTCAGTAGCAGTCAGTAACAGTCTGTAACAGTCAGTAGCAGTCAGTAGCAGTGAGTAGCAGTCAGTAACAGTCTGTAACAGTCAGTAGCAGTGAGTAACAGTCTGTAACAGTCAGTAGCAGTGAGTAGCAGTCAGTAACAGTCTGTAACAGTCAGTAGCAGTGAGTAGCAGTCAGTAACAGTCAGTAACAGTCAGTAACAGTCAGTAACAGCCAGTAGCAGTGAGTAGCAGTCAGTAACAGTCAGTAACAGTCAGTAACAGTCTGTAACAGTCAGTAACAGTCAGTAGCAGTCAGTAACAGTCAGTGACAGTCTGTAGCAGTCAGTAACAGTCAGTAACAGTCTTTAACAGTCAGTAACAGTCAGTAGCAGTGAGTAGCAGTCAGTAGCAGTGAGTAGCAGTCAGTAACAGTCTGTAACCGTCTGTAACAGTCTGTAACAGTCAGTAGCAGTGAGTAGCAGTCAGTAACAGTCTGTAACAGTCTGTAACAGTGAGTAGCAGTCAGTAACAGTCAGTAACAGTCAGTAACAGTCAGTAACAGTCAGTAGCAGTGAGTAACAGTCAGTAACAGTCTGTAACAGTCTGTAACAGTCAGTAGCAGTGAGTAGCAGTCAGTAACAGTCTGTAACAGTCAGTAACAGTCAGTAGCAGTCTGTAACAGTCAGTAACAGTCAGTAGCAGTCAGTAGCAGTCAGTAACAGTCTGTAACAGTCTGTAACAGTCAGTAGCAGTGAGTAGCAGTCAGTAACAGTCAGTAACAGTCTGTAACAGTCTGTAACAGTCAGTAGCAGTGAGTAACAGTCAGTAACAGTCGGTAGCAGTCTGTAACAGTCAGTAACAGTCAGTAGCAGTCAGTAGCAGTCAGTAACAGTCTGTAACAGTCAGTAGCAGTGAGTAACAGTCAGTAACAGTCTGTAACAGTCAGTAGCAGTGAGTAGCAGTCAGTAACAGTCTGTAACAGTCAGTAACAGTCAGTAGCAGCCTGTAACAGTCAGTAACAGTCAGTAGCAGTCAGTAGCAGTCAGTAACAGTCTGTAACAGTGAGTAGCAGTCAGTAACAGTCTGTAACAGTCTGTAACAGTCAGTAGCAGTGAGTAGCAGTCAGTAACAGTCTGTAACAGTCTGTAACAGTCAGTAACAGTCAGTAGCAGTGAGTAGCAGTCAGTAACAGTCAGTAGCAGTTAGTAACAGTCAGTAGCAGTGAGTAGCAGTCAGTAACAGTCAGTAGCAGTCAGTAGCAGTGAGTAGCAGTGAGTAACAGTCAGTAACAGTCAGTAACAGTCAGTAGCAGTCAGTAGCAGTCAGTAACAGTCAGTAGCAGTCAGTAACAGTCAGTAACAGTCTGTAACAGTCTGTAACAGTCAGTAGCAGTGAGTAGCAGCCAGTAACAGTCTGTAACAGTCAGTAGCAGTGAGTAGCAGTCAGTAACAGTCAGTAACAGTCAGTAACAGTCCGTAACAGTCTGTAACAGTCAGTAGCAGTGAGTAGCAGTCAGTAACAGTCTGTAACAGTCAGTAGCAGTGAGTAACAGTCTGTAACAGTCAGTAGCAGTGAGTAGTAGTCAGTAACAGTCTGTAACAGTCAGTAGCAGTGAGTAGCAGTCAGTAACAGTCAGTAACAGTCAGTAACAGTCCGTAACAGTCAGTAACAGTCAGTAGCAGTGAGTAGCAGTCAGTAGCAGTCAGTAACAGTCAGTAACAGTCTGTAACAGTCTGTAACAGTCAGTAGCAGTCAGTATCAGTCAGTAACAGTCTGTAGCAGTCAGTAACAGTCTGTAACAGTCTGTAACACTCAGTAACAGTCAGTAACAGTCAGTAGCAGTGAGTAGCAGTCAGTAACAGTCAGTAGCAGTGAGTAGCAGTCAGTAGCAGTCAGTAACAGTCTGTAACAGTCAGTAGCAGTCAGTAGCAGTGAGTAACAGTCTGTAACAGTCAGTAGCAGTGAGTAGCAGTCAGTAACAGTCTGTAACAGTCAGTAGCAGTGAGTAGCAGTCAGTAACAGTCAGTAACAGTCAGTAACAGTCCGTAACAGTCAGTAACAGTCAGTAGCTGTGAGTAGCAGTCAGTAACAGTCAGTAACAGTCAGTAACAGTCTGTAACAGTCTGTAACAGTCAGTAGCAGTCAGTAACAGTCAGTAACAGTCTGTAGCAGTCAGTAACAGTCTGTAACAGTCTGTAACAGTCAGTAACAGCCAGTAACAGTCAGTAGCAGTGAGTAGCAGTCAGTAACAGTCAGTAGCAGTGAGTAGCAGTCAGTAACAGTCTGTAACAGTCTGTAACAGTCAGTAGCAGTGAGTAGCAGTCGGTAACAGTCTGTAACAGTCTGTAACAGTGAGTAGCAGTCAGTAACAGTCAGTAGCAGTCAGTAACAGTCAGTAACAGCCAGTAGCAGTCAGTAGCAGTCAGTAACAGTCAGTAGCAGTCAGTAACAGTCAGTAGCAGTCAGTAACAGTCAGTAACAGTCAGTAGCAGTCAGTAACGGTCAGTAACAGTCAGTAACAGTCAGTAACAGTCAGTAGCAGTCAGTAGCAGTCAGTAGCAGTCAGTAGCAGTCAGTAACAGTCAGTAACAGTCAGTAACAGTCAGTAGCAGTCAGTAACAGTCAGTAACAGTCAGTAGCAGTCTGTAACAGTCAGTAGCAGTCAGTAACAGTCAGTAACAGTCAGTAGCAGTCAGTAACAGTCAGTAACAGTCAGTAACAGTCGGTAGCAGTCAGTAACAGTCAGTAGCAGTCAGCAACAGTCAGTAGCAGTCAGTAGCAGTCAGTAGCAGTCAGTAACAGTCAGTAACAGTCAGTAACAGTCAGTAACAGTCAGTAACAGTGAGTAGCAGTGAGCTGAGGCAAGGTTTCAGCACCACCAGATGGAAAGCTCCCTGCCTCAGTGCTCTGCATTCTACAGAGCACTGCCACTACTACCAAAACAGAAACTAAATGATAACAAAACATCAATAAAATGAAACACACACGCATGCATGCACGCACATACACACACAGTCACACACACATACACACATATTCTCTCTCTCTCAGATCCTACAGCAGTAGATGTTTAACGCCTCTAAACTCTAAGCTCTGACTTCAGTTCAAGATCCATCCTGAGAGAACGGCACTCTGGGAAATGTCATCAAACAAATTTCCCCTGATGAAAGTCTTTACAAAGTTGTTTTCCACTGGAACAAAAGTCAATATCCAGATCAAAGACTAGTGACTTCCATGCTCGTAACAGCCCTACACAAACTGTTATTGTACTGAACCACAGACGGGAGAGATAGGAGAGAGAGGGTATTTTGCAGATTCCACACACATGCGCACACACAAACACATACACAAGCTCACACATACGCACACACACACACACACACTGCGGAGGGCACGGTCTGTGAAGGTCAGAGCAGGACAAGAGGGGCCAGAGTTCAAAAAATGCCCTCAGTCCTCAGAGGAACACCCGGCAGGGTATTAACTGTTACTTCTTATACCAGGAAAACTATGTACATTTACACTGAGAGCATAAATCCCTCAAAAGCAGGTCGGAGAGGCAGTGGGTGCATCTAGAAATAACACAGAGACAGCTGGCAGTATTTGTATAGCGCCCTGAATGTTCAAACACACCCAACTCCCATTATTGGAATGAAAGGAAAACTGTAGTGAACAATTTCACCGTCTGAATCACAGAGACTTTCTTCCACCGCTGATTTGGAATCTCATTTCTGATTGTCCACTTTTCACAGAAAGCAGACTGCTCAGAATGGCACCTACTGTTGCTGTTTTGTTACTAACAGGAGAGTGAGGAGGCCCATCACAGAACCATAGAACTCGTGATGCACATCTAATGGTGAACTTCCTTCTCTCTGGACAGCACACACACTTAGACAGTATCATGGAGAGAGATCCTTCTGTCTATCACATAATGGCCTTACACATTCCTTAACTGTCGGATCATTAAAAACGTAAACACACACTTGTGCACGCACACAAACACACATACAGGTCAGCGCGCGCACACACACACACACACATACACACACACACACACACACACACACACACACACACACACACACACACACACACACACACACACGTACTGCTAGAAAGCGGTCACTTCTCCCTGCCTCACTATAATAGGACCTAAGGGATTCCATTTGGTTTCCAGGGGCAGGCTGGGAGAAAACAGCCTGACAACCTAGACCACAGATACCTCTGCTACTGAGTACAGTGCAGTAGTACCTGGTAGAAAGGCCCTTCATAGAGACATGTACAAGTCATTAACATCAGGAGATGATCAAATCAAACGTGAATCGTCACATCATGTGGCTGGTTAGTGTGTTACAGACAGGCTGGTTAGTGTGTTACAGACAGGCTGGTTAGTGTGTTACAGACAGGCTGGTTAGTGTGTTACAGACAGGCTGGTTAGTGTGTTACAGACAGGCTGGTTAGTGTGTTACAGACAGGCTGGTTAGTGTGTTACAGACAGGCTGGTTAGTGTGTTACAGACAGGCTGGTTAGTGTGTTACAGACAGGCTGGTTAGTGTGTTACAGACAGGCTGGTTAGTGTGTTACAGACAGGCTGGTTAGTGTGTTACAGACAGGCTGGTTAGTGTGTAACAGACAGGCTGGTTAGTGTGTTACAGACAGGCTGGTTAGTGTGTTACAGACAGGCTGGTTAGTGTGTTACAGACAGGCTGGTTAGTGTGTAACAGACAGGCTGGTTAGTGTGTTACAGACAGGCTGGTTAGTGTGTTACAGACAGGCTGGTTAGTGTGTTACAGACAGGCTGGTTAGTGTGTTACAGACAGGCTGGTTAGTGTGTTACAGACAGGCTGGTTAGTGTGTTACAGACAGGCTGTGGAGGGCTGTGGAGGGCAGTTCATGAGGGAGATCAAGATTCAATTAAACACTCAATTCTAACACTGAATTATTCTGAGCACGCTAATTTTCTACAAGCACTTGGACAATGAGTCAGGGGCACTGTTGAGTAGGGTGTGGGGTCACTGTTGAGTAGGGTGTGGGGTCACTGTTGAGTAGGGTGTGGGGTCACTGTTGAGTAGGGTGTGGGGTCACTGTTGAGTAGGGTGTGGGGTCACTGTTGAGTAGGGTGTGGGGTCACTGTTGAGTAGGGTGTGGGGTCACTGTTGAGTAGGGTGTGGGGGCACTGTTGAGTAGGGTGTGGGGTCACTGTTGAGTAGGGTGTGGGGTCACTGTTGAGTAGGGTGTGGGGTCACTGTTGAGTAGGGTGTGGGGTCACTGCTGAGTAGGGTGTGGGGGCACTGTTGAGTAGGGTGTGGGGTCACTGTTGAGTAGGGTGTGGGGGCACTGTTGAGTAGGGTGTGGGGTCACTGTTGAGTAGGGTGTGGGGGCACTGTTGAGTAGGGTGTGGGGTCACTGTTGAGTAGGGTGTGGGGTCACTGTTGAGTAGGGTGTGGGGGCACTGTTGAGTAGGGTGTGGGGGCACTGTTGAGTAGGGTGTGGGGTCACTGTTGAGTAGGGTGTGGGGTCACTGTTGAGTAGGGTGTGGGGTCACTGTTGAGTAGGGTGTGGGGTCACTGTTGAGTAGGGTGTGGGGTCACTGTTGAGTGGGGTGTGGGGTCTCTGTTGAGTGGGGTGTGGGGTCACTGTTGAGTAGGGTGTGGGGTCACTGTTGAGTAGGGTGTGGGGGCACTGTTGAGTAGGGTGTGGGGTCACTGTTGAGTGGGGTGTGGGGTCACTGTTGAGTAGGGTGTGGGGGCACTGTTGAGTAGGGTGTGGGGTCACTGTTGAGTAGGGTGTGGGGTCACTGTTGAGTAGGGTGTGGGGTCACTGTTGAGTAGGGTGTGGGGTCACTGTTGAGTAGGGTGTGGGGTCACTGTTGAGTAGGGTGTGGGGGTCACTGTTGAGTGGGGTGTGGGGTCACTATTGAGTGGGGTGTGGGGGTCACTGTTGAGTGGGTGTGGGGTCACTGTTCAGTGTTACCTGTGCAGGTCTCTTCGTAGGTGGGGTTGGGGGTGAGGCCTCCAGCATAGCCCACCTGGGTGGAGTAGACTCCCTTCTGCTTCCAGAACTTTCTCTCTGCGCCCCAGAAACAGCCCATCCCTTTAAGACAACACATCTCAGTCAGAAACAGACTTTTGCTAGGACTGTCTGGGAGTGGTCTGAGTGGAGAGGGGAAAACTGAAAACTAGCTGGAACTGTCTTTCCTATTGGTATATTAACTCATTTACGGCCTGGTGATCACACCAGGCAGGCCAAAACTCCATCCCACCAAAACAGACTGTAATTTCAGGCAGTCCTTTCAAACAGCTCTTACACTAAAAGGGAATTATTATCATTTTCATAATTTCACAGTATTATTACAACCTCATAGTGTGAAAATATATATAAAACACAGAAAAATCACATTTTTGACTGCACTAGGCCTTTAAGACAACACACCCCAGTCAGAAACATCCCATCCCTTTAACACAACACACCCCAGTCAGAAACATCCCATCCCCTTTAACACAACACACTCCAGTCAGAAACATCCCATCCCTTTAACACAACACACCCCAGTCAGAAACATCCCATCCCCTTTAACACAACACACTCCAGTCAGAAACATCCCATCCCTTTAACACAACACACCTCAAGTCAGAAACGGACGGACAGTCATAGATGGATGGATAGTTGGAAAAATGCAATAAATAGAAGAGTGGATGAAGGGAATAAAATCCTGAACCAGTGGCAATTTCAGACGTAGTATTAGGCTGATGTAGAGTACACATTAGAGGTTGACCGATTAATCGGAATGGCCGATTAATTAGGGCCGATTTCAAGTTTTCATAACAATCGGTAATCAGTATTTTTGTAAATAATTTTTACACCTTTATTTAACTAGGCAAGTCAGTTAAGAACACATTCTTATTTTCAATGACGGCCTAGGAACAGTGGGTTAACTGCCTTGTTCAGGGGCAGAACGACAGATTTTTACCTTGTCAGCTCTGGGATTAGTCCTATATTTCCTATAATAACTACAACCTAAAACTTCTTACCTGGGAATATTGAAGACTCATGTTAAGAGGAACCACCAGCTTTCATATGTTCTCATGTTCTGAGCAAGGAACTTAAACGTTTTTACATGGCACATATTGCACTTTTACTTTCTTTTCCAACACTTTGTTTTTGCATTATTTAAACCAAATTGAACATGTTTCATTATTTATTTGAGGCTAAATTAATATTATTGATGTATTATATTAAGTTAAAATAAGTGTTCATTCAGTATTGTTGTAATTGTCATTATTACAAATATATATATTTTTAAATCGGCCGATTAATCGGTATTGGCTTTTTTGGTCCTCCAATAATCGGTATCGGCGTTGAACAATCATAATCGGTCGACCTCTAGTACACATGTATTATGTCATACCCTGGCTGACTGGGCTCTCGTGCACCTTGTTTATTGGCCGATGTTGCTCTGGTCTCGATACCTCTCTTAGGTGTGAAATGAATACAACAGCCCACACACACTGATACAACCCATTAAAACCCTCCCACGACACTGAGGTGTATAGTCTGTCAGCAGGGAACACATCCACCTCGTGTCTGCTCTCAATCCCCTCCATTAAGGTCTGGACCTGTGTCCCAGCTTTAGATTTAGTGTCTAATCAAACCATAGTGTTCCTGGGCCTGTAAAAACAACTGATATAAAACTAATACCCACTGTAAACATTTAGCACCAAGTAATACTCCCCCACCAAATAAAACAGTAAAAATATAGTAGGGTACGGCTTAAAAACGGTTATCCACAGCCATTCATTCCCCCGATTGGGTGGAGTGATTTATCTGAGAAACCAAATGACTGGTGAACTCCGTTTTCTCACCACGCAGTACTGAAGAGTTGAGTGGGGCTCAGGCAGTTTGCCTCGATGTGTGTGTGTGAGAGGTTTTTTGTGTGTGTGAGGTGATTGAGACTGAAGAGGCTCCTACACGGCTCCTACACACACACACACGCTCACGCATACACACCTTTGTGTTTGGGAGCGAATGTTGGAGTATTAACACAAGGTAGTTCTGAACGTAGCCAATCACTGGCACAGCGGTAAGGGGGGATAGAAGACAGGCTTTTGTAGAGTCAAGGGTAACTGGCAACTTCTAAGGTAGTCCACGGGAGGCTTTGTGATTTGAAATGCTCTGCGGGTCACAAGTGCATGTAAGGCTGCTTTAAAACATGCTTATTTGTACACAGGCCCAGGAGATAAAGAGGCTGATTTCTCTGCTGTCTGTCGTGATGGATTACGCAGTTTGACTCCCCGAATGGAGAAAAGAGGAGCTGAACTAATGCATTTTATTAAAGAGATCCTAATCACCCCTTGCAATTAATCTCTACACCCCCTCCTCCTACCCTGTCCTCTCTCTCTCTCCTTTCATTTTATTTTTGAATGTCTTTTTCTGAACCGAACAGAGTATCAGGGGAGAGGGAACTAATTATACTACACTGTCTTATTGCCACCCTCCCCTCTGTCCCCCTATCCCCTGTTTCCCCTCTCCTCTCCCCCGGCCCCCAACGTCCTCCTCCCTCTCCTCATTTGGATCACCTACCAAACATAGTCATCTGCAGTCCCTCGGGGAATGGTGGTACGGTCCTGTTGCCGTTGACATCGTGCTTGGCTGTAGGACACACAGGGAACAATGGAGAGGGTCTCTGTTAGTCAAACACACAGACAGTCCATCCCACACCACACACACACAGGCGCAAACACACCACCATCCACCTACAGTCTCCACACCACTGATGCAATACACACAATGACTGGCCATTGTGAGATACTTTGGTGTGTCTGGTGTGTAAGGACTGCAGAGGCATTACCGTAGCTAGCATTGCCATCGCAAACAAAGAAACAAAGCGAAAATTCACCTGGGGGTTTTTGCAACATGCGCACATACACTGACCCATTTAAACATTCCCATTCATCTCATGCGTGATTTTATAGCAGCTGCGATCTCTTCAATCAACTGACAAAGCCAGAGGTGGAAGAAGCCCATTGGGGCCTCGGAGCCACCTGGCTGAGCTAATGTGTGTTTGCGTGTGTGTTTGCGTGTGTGTGTGTGTGTGTGTGTGTGTGTGTGTGTGTGTGTGTGTGTGTGTGTGTGTGTGTGTGTGTGTGTGTGTGTGTGTGTGTGTGTGTGTGTGTGTGTGTGTGTGCTGCAGATGGCCTGATGTTGTGGAGGGCAGTGTGTGGATTAGGATAAATGTGGGGGAGTGAGCCCAACATCTGGAGCTAGCCAAGCCCTTCCTGTGCTGTGTGCTCACGCATGGGTGCGTTGCCATGGCAGCTAGGCGTGCCGATACAGCCAGCTGGAGACCGAGCGCCAGGCATTCTACTGCAACACCATATCCATACGCCCATCATAGACTCCCCTACTGTCTGTGTGTCTCTCTGTCAGTCAGTCTCTATGTCTGTCTGTCTCTCTGTCTGCCTGTCTCTCTGTCACTATGTCTCTCTGTTACTCTGTCAGTCAGTCTCTCTGTCACTATGTCTCTCTGTCACTCTGTCAGTCAGTCTCTCTGTCAGTCAGTCTCTCTGTCACTCTGTCTCTCTGTCACTCTGTCTCTCTGTCAGTCAGTCTCTCTGTCAGTCAGTCAGTCTCTCTGTCACTCTGTCTCCCTGTCTGTATGTCTCTCTGTCAGTCAGTCTCTATGTCTGTCTGTCTCTCTGTCTGCCTGTCTCTCTGTCACTATGTCTCTCTGTCACTCTGTCAGTCAGTCTCTCTGTCACTATGTCTCTCTGTCACTCTGTCAGTCAGTCTCTCTGTCAGTCAGTCTCTCTGTCACTCTGTCTCTCTGTCACTCTGTCTCTCTGTCAGTCAGTCTCTCTGTCAGTCAGTCAGTCTCTCTGTCACTCTGTCTCCCTGTCGGTCAGTCTCTCTGTTAGTCAGTCTCTCTGTCACTCTGTCTCTCTGTCAGTCAGTCTCTCTGTCAGTCAGTCAGTCTCTCTGTCACTCTGTCTCCCTGTCTGTATGTCTCTCTGTCAGTCAGTCTCTATGTCTGTCTGTCTCTCTGTCTGCCTGTCTCTCTGTCACTATGTCTCTCTGTCACTCTGTCAGTCAGTCTCTCTGTCACTATGTCTCTCTGTCACTCTGTCAGTCAGTCTCTCTGTCAGTCAGTCTCTCTGTCACTCTGTCTCTCTGGCACTCTGTCTCTCTGTCAGTCAGTCTCTCAGTCAGTCAGTCTCTCTCCCAGTCAGACTCTCTGTCAGTCAGTCTCTCTGTCACTCTGTCTCTCTGGCACTCTGTCTCTCTGTCAGTCAGTCTCTCAGTCAGTCAGTCTCTCTCCCAGTCAGACTCTATCTCTGTCACTCTGTCTCTCTGTCAGTCAGTCTCTCTGTCAGTCAGTATCTGTCACTCTGTCTCTCTGTCAGTCAGTCTCTCTGTCAGTCAGTCTCTCTGTCTCTCTGGCACTCTGTCAGTCAGTCTCTCTGTCTCTCTGTCACTCTGTTTCTCTGTCAGTCAATCTCTCTGTCAGTCAATCTCTCTGTCACTCTGTCAGTCAGTCTCTCTGTCACTATGTCTCTCTGTCACTCTGTCAGTCAGTCTCTCTGTCAGTCAGTCTCTCTGTCACTCTGTCTCTCTGGCATTCTGTCTCTCTGTCAGTCAGTCTCTCAGTCAGTCAGTCTCTCTCCCAGTCAGACTCTCTGTCAGTCAGTCTCTCTGTCACTCTGTCTCTCTGGCACTCTGTCTCTCTGTCAGTCAGTCTCTCAGTCAGTCAGTCTCTCTCCCAGTCAGACTCTATCTCTGTCACTCTGTCTCTCTGTCAGTCAGTCTCTCTGTCAGTCAGTATCTGTCACTCTGTCTCTCTGTCAGTCAGTCTCTCTGTCAGTCAGTCTCTCTGTCTCTCTGGCACTCTGTCAGTCAGTCTCTCTGTCTCTCTGTCACTCTGTTTCTCTGTCAGTCAATCTCTCTGTCAGTAAATCTCTCTGTCACTCTGTCTCTCTGTCACTCTGTCTCTCTGTCAGTCAGTCTCTCTGTCAGTCAGTCAGTCTCTCTGTCACTCTGTCTCCCTGTCTGTATGTCTCTCTGTCAGTCAGTCTCTATGTCTGTCTGTCTCTCTGTCTGCCTGTCTCTCTGTCACTATGTCTCTCTGTCACTCTGTCAGTCAGTCTCTCTGTCACTATGTCTCTCTGTCACTCTGTCAGTCAGTCTCTCTGTCAGTCAGTCTCTCTGTCACTCTGTCTCTCTGTCACTCTGTCTCTCTGTCAGTCAGTCTCTCTGTCAGTCAGTCAGTCTCTCTGTCACTCTGTCTCCCTGTCGGTCAGTCTCTCTGTTAGTCAGTCTCTCTGTCACTCTGTCTCTCTGTCAGTCAGTCTCTCTGTCAGTCAGTCAGTCTCTCTGTCACTCTGTCTCCCTGTCTGTATGTCTCTCTGTCAGTCAGTCTCTATGTCTGTCTGTCTCTCTGTCTGCCTGTCTCTCTGTCACTATGTCTCTCTGTCAGTCAGTCTCTCTGTCACTATGTCTCTCTGTCACTCTGTCAGTCAGTCTCTCTGTCAGTCAGTCTCTCTGTCACTCTGTCTCTCTGGCACTCTGTCTCTCTGTCAGTCAGTCTCTCAGTCAATCAGTCTCTCTCCCAGTCAGACTCTCTGTCAGTCAGTCTCTCTGTCACTCTGTCTCTCTGGCACTCTGTCTCTCTGTCAGTCAGTCTCTCAGTCAGTCAGTCTCTCTCCCAGTCAGACTCTATCTCTGTCACTCTGTCTCTCTGTCAGTCAGTCTCTCTGTCAGTCAGTATCTGTCACTCTGTCTCTCTGTCAGTCAGTCTCTCTGTCAGTCAGTCTCTCTGTCTCTCTGGCACTCTGTCAGTCAGTCTCTCTGTCAGTCAGTCTCTCTGTCAGTCAGTCTCTCTGTCACTCTGTCTCTCTGTCACTCTGTCTCTCTGTCAGTCAGTCTCTCTGTCAGTCAGTCAGTCTCTCTGTCACTCTGTCTCCCTGTCGGTCAGTCTCTCTGTTAGTCAGTCTCTCTGTCACTCTGTCTCTCTGTCAGTCAGTCTCTCTGTCAGTCAGTCAGTCTCTCTGTCACTCTGTCTCCCTGTCTGTATGTCTCTCTGTCAGTCAGTCTCTATGTCTGTCTGTCTCTCTGTCTGCCTGTCTCTCTGTCACTATGTCTCTCTGTCACTCTGTCAGTCAGTCTCTCTGTCACTATGTCTCTCTGTCACTCTGTCAGTCAGTCTCTCTGTCAGTCAGTCTCTCTGTCACTCTGTCACTCTGTCTCTCTGGCACTCTGTCTCTCTGTCAGTCAGTCTCTCTGTCACTATGTCTCTCTGTCAGTCAGTCTCTCTGTCAGTCAGTATCTGTCACTCTGTCTCTCTGTCAGTCAGTCTCTCTGTCAGTCAGTCTCTCTGTCTCTCTGGCACTCTGTCAGTCAGTCTCTCTGTCTCTCTGTCACTCTGTTTCTCTGTCAGTCAATCTCTCTGTCAGTCAATCTCTGTCAGTCAGTCTCTCTGTCAGTCCATCCATCAATCCTTCATCAGTCACAGTCATAACTTTGCGTACACCAAGACCTATATAGAAGAGATTAGGGGCTAGGGAAAAGAGCTAGAGGTTGTTAGACCAGGACAGGCCAAATCTACTTGAAAGGACCAAGCTGGTGCATGTATATGTGCTCCTCTGCACTATGTGGCTCCATGATAATATCAACCGCATGGCCTCTCTATAACTCCCTGCTGCAGAGGGAGGGGACATTTTCATAACCTCAAACACAGAGTCTCCTTTTCTTCTCCTGTGATGTGAAACATGTTGTGATGTGGGCTGTGGCGCTCGGTTGTGAGTTTAAATACACACACGACCTATGTCTGTGACTATAGAGTCGATTTAGAGGATTTCATTTCCAGAACCGTTCACATTTGTATTCATACAAAAAAGTTGGCAAGGTTAGTTAGACGAAAAAGACGTTCAACCCTCCGTCTGTGTTTGTGTAAAAACTCTGTCGTGTTGGCCTGAGTGGCAGAAGACCAACTGAGAGGCTCTGACTCCTGGCCAGCTTCAATAAACCCCCTCCACTTTGGAATGTGGGAGAGTGCTTCGGCAGTGCTGTGAACAGACAGGCTAGCGTGGAGCCTAGCTGGGCCCGACTCATTTAATCTGGTAGAGTGGAGTGAGGAGAATGCATTAGAACAGACATCATTAAATCACTTTTACATCCACACTGCTCACCAGCCAGCCCAGAATGTCTCACAAAATATAGATTTCAGCATACAGGGACTCCCATAATACATGTAGCATAATAGTGACTTTGTCACCCTTTTACCTCAGCTTCATTTCTAGTTGTATGGACCCTGCAGCACTGATGTGAGTGAACAATAGGTTTAACATCGTTGCATTGTGGAGTATCAGTGGTGGGCTAAAGTGTAAGTAGCCCTGGACTGACCAGAGAGAATAGCAGTGCTAGGGTGATATTAGCCTAATCTTCAATGCATCCATGGCATTCTGCTGTGGCCATTCCATAGGGCCCTTACCCTCCCATATGCACAGAGGGTAAAAAGAACACCCACCCTCAGACAGCCTTTTGCCTTTCCCTGCCACTATAGCGCCACACACTAATGCTCACCACGCAGTCCCAGCCCCTATACCCTAGCCCCGGCCCCTATACCCCAGTCCCTATACCCCAGCCCCTATACCCCAGCCCCAGTCCCTATACCCCAGCCCCTATACCCCAGCACCGGTCCTTATACCCCAGCCCGGTCCCTATACCCCAGCCCCAGTCCCTATACCCCAGCCCCTATACCCGAGTCCGGTCCCTATACCCCAGCCCCTGTACCCCAGCCCGGTCCCTATACCCCGGCCCCTATACCCCAGCCCCTATACCCCAGCCTGTATACCCCGGTCCCGATACCCCAGCCCCTCTTACCCAGCCCCGGTCCCTATACCCCAGCCCCTATACCCCAGCCCCGGTCGCTATATCCCAGCCCCTATACCCCAGCCCCAGTCCCTATACCCCAGCCCCTATTACCAGCCCCTATACCCCAGCACCAGTCCCTATACCCCAGCCCATATACCCCAGCCCCGGTCTCTATACCCCAATCCCTATACCCCAGCCTCTATACCCCAGCCCAAATCCCTATACCCCAGCCCCTGTACCCCAGCCCCTATACCCCAGCCCCTATACCCCAGCCCCTATACCCCAGCTCCTATACCCCAGCCCCTATACCCCAGCCCCAGCCCCTATTACCAGCCCCTATACCCCAGCCCCAGTCCCTATACCCCAGCACAGCTCCAATACCCCAGCCCCTATACCCCAGCCCCGGTCGCTATACCCCAGCCCCTATACCCCGGCTCCAGTCCCTATATACCCCAGCCCCTATACCCCAGTCCCTATACCCCAGCCCGGTCCCTATACCCCAGCCCCTGTTACTCAGCCCCGCTCCCTATACCCCAGCTCCTATACCCCAGCACTTATACCCCAGCCCCGGTCGCTATACCCCAGCCCCTATACCCCAGCCCCAGTCCCTATATTCCAGCCCTATACCCCAGCCCCAGCCCCTATACCCCAGCCCCGGTCCCTATACCCCAGCCCCGGTCGCTATACCCCAGCCCCTATACCCCATCCCGATACCCCATCCCCATCCCCAGTCCCTATACCCCAGCCCCTATCACATCCTCAAAAGGTTTTACAGCTGCACCATCGAGAGCATCCTGACGGGTTGCATCACTGCCTGGTATGGCAACTGCTCGGCCTACAACCACAAGGCACTACAGAGGGTAGTGCGTACGGCCCAGTACATCACTGGGGTGTCAGTGGAAGGCCCTAAAATGTTCAAAGACTCCAGCCACCCTAGTCACAGACTGTTTTCTCTGCTACTGCACGGAAAGCGGTACCAGAGCGCCAAGTCTATGTCCAAGAGGCTTCTAAACAGCTTCTAACCCCAAGCCATGAGACTCCTGAACAGCTAATCAAATGGCTACATGTACATGTAGGTAGAGTGCATTGCCCTCCCAACCACACCCCCACCCTTCCCCCCTACACTGCTGCTAATCTCTGTTATTATCTATGTATAGCCACTTTAATAACTCTACCTACATGTACATAATTACCTCGACACCGGTGCCCCCCGCACATTGACACATTGACTCCCTGTATATAGCCCTGCTATTGTTATTTACTGCTGCTCTTTAATGATTTGTTATCTCTTACTTTTTTGGGGGGGGGGGTTTCTTAAAACTGCATTGTTGGTTAAGGGCTTATAAGTAAGCATTTCACTGTAAGGTCTACACCTGTTGTATTCGGAGCATGTGACAAATAAAACTTGATTTGATACCCCAGCCCCGAAACCCCAGCCCCAGTCCCTATACCCCAGCCCCTATACTCCAGCCCCAGCCCCTATACCCCAGCCCCAGTCCCTATACCCCAGCCCCAGTCCCTATACCCCCGCCCCTATACACCAGCCCCAGCCCCTATGCCCCAGTCCCGAAACCCCAGTCCCTATACCCCAGCCCCTATACCCCAGTCCCTATACCCCCGCCCCAGTCCCTATACCCCAGCCCCTATACCCCAGTCCCTATACCCCAGCCCCTATACCCCAGCCCCAGTCCCTATACCCCAGCCCCAGTCCCGAAACCCCAGCCCTCGCCCCTATACCCCAGCCCCAGTCCCTATACCCCAGCCCCTATACCCCAGCCCCAGTCCCTATACCCCAGCCCCTATACCACAACCCTGATACCCCAACCCCAGCCATAGCCCCAATACCCCAGCCTAGTCTCAATCCCATGTAGCCCCATACACAAGCCCCAGCTCTAGCCCTAGTCCCACCCCCAGCTCTAGCCCTAGTCCCATCCCCAGCTCTAGCCCTAGTCCCGCCCCCAGCATTAGCCCTAGTCCCATCCCCAGCTCTAGCCCTAGTCCCGCCCCCAGCTCTAGCTCTAGTCCCACCCCCAGCTCTAGCCCTAGTCCCATCCCTAGCTCTAGCCCTAGTCCCACCCC